>NC_092167.1:11686052-11986052 GCF_045791955.1 Oncorhynchus clarkii lewisi
CGTCTCAACTGTATGTGGGATGTCTGCTGTTTGGTGGTGGTTGAGAATGGAGCAGAAGACACCTTTTTGTTGATCACTAACTAATGGACAAAGTATTGTACTTCATATTTCCTAACTATGTTCGCATTGAATGGCAAATAATTCTAAAAACTATTCTTTTGCCCATTATTTAATTGTTTATTAAAGTATATCCTTAGCTCAAAATATGATTATTTAATAGTAGTAGCCATAATTCATAAATGGCACCATTCAGTGTTCTCCAGTATATGGAACCATTTTGTTTCAGTGATCAAATAACCATATAAGTGTGTACAAAACTTGGGGAGCAAAAAGCCTTATTGGTTGATAGGACTTCAGCCCAGAGTGTTTCCTGGTCCGGTTACATGGTCAGGCTAAACTCCAGGCCCTAGGTATTACACTAAGGGGTAAAGGTCAGTGAGGTTGGGTGACATGTGACCTTGTCCTCACCTGTAGTAAGTGGGTGGCGGCCCCAGGGTCAGAGGTCATGGCTTCGTTCTGTTCCGTGTTGAGCTGTGTCAGCTGCTGCTCCTCCTCCTTCGCCTTATCCCTTCCGTCGTCATCATCCAGCTCATCCAGGCTCTGCAATACAGAGAGAGAGTTGAACACACCTTTATTGAATAATTAGGGTGTGAATATAGGGGTCAACTTATTAAATGGTTTTTAGGTGCAAATTTAAAAAAAAACTATGCTATACACTAAGTAACATATCAAAAGGATGTACATTATTGTAAGAGAGAGAGAGAAATAGAGAAATAAAGTGAGAGAGGCACGGGGAGTGAGACACCACCGTTGACAGCCGAGGTCATTCTCACTGTAACCGTGGTAACCTCCAGAGAGATGTGGCCCAGGTCCCCTTAATCCTCTTAAGACATGATTTATTTTACAGCCCCTAAACAGCTCTAACACAGCCTAGTCCACATTCACCGGGACATGCAGGAAACAGGAAGACGGCCGGCAGGGGGTCCTTACACTGCTGCTGTGGACGTGTAGTCAGAGAGGCCTTTTTGACAAGTGGAATGTCCCCAAAAACACGGAGTCAACCACACCATGTGATGTAGGGGTCAGTCAGGGCACATCGAGAAATTCTGAGAATGCTTCCAACTTTACTGAGGCATCTCTGCTCTCAGCTTAAATTGTTTATAATATATCATCTTGACTTCCTATTTAGGCAACTTATTCATGAAATATGCGATTAAGTTAAGTAGTGCATCAAAATAAATGAAGATACATTGAGAAAATGCAGTTTGACTTTGAACTTGATGGTTGTATCATCTGCATTGACAGAAACAGGAGCCAACCTCCCACTCGTACAGAACAAAAAACAACGAAGAAAAAAAGTGCTTACCGAACGAAAAGGCCCTTGAATGGTAAAAATAGCCTTAAAAAGGCTAAAAGGAATGTAGTCATTTGCAAAGACCTTCCTGCCAAAACATTTATCAGCACGCCTGGGGAAATGCCAACTCCTTTCTCCTCTAACTCAGCCAGAGGCAGACGCTAGCTGTTCCTGTCTGGCCTATGACATATTGACACACACACACACACACACACACACACACTTTCAGGAGCATGCTACCTGTGTCAGTGCAAACCTCCTCAGTAAACGCACACTGCCTGCCTTTAGCCGCCTCTCTCAAATGCATACAGCAATACACAGCTGTAGACTCCAGGGGTCAGAAACATAGAACTAATAACAGCCACATATGGAATAACGAGGAATATTACACAGTCTAACAGAAGTCCGTCTACATCGACACAGTGATTTAGGACTAAAAACGTTGCTATGCAACAGTTGCCCAAACAGAGGGACTTTATATCTGAAACTGGGTTACAAACGTTTATTTTGAATCACGGTGCTGGCTGTTTTACCCACTATTACTTCAAATAATTTCCATGCCTTTGTCTTATTCCAGATAAAACAATGGGAGATCTAGGCTCATCCTTTTAAAGGGATGTTTTTGTTTCTGATTTCAGCCAGTGAGGAGACTATGTTAAGTCATATGGGTATATAACCTTGGTCCAGCATTCCCTTTCACATTACCAAGTCTTATAGTGAAGAATTATAGGATACTGTCCTTAGCATGCTAGTAGATACCATAGACTTCCAGTCATTGTGCTAATGCTAGCTAGCATTGTCTCGCAAAACTTCATACTGGAGGCAGAGACATACAAATAATAGCATACTGTATATGACTAATGTACAGTAACTAACTATTACGAATGGGTATACAGTATCATGGTGTAACTTCACAAATTATCCAACAGACAGCTGTATTTAAAATACAGATAAAAACACACTTAGAACACATACACACACCTCGACTAGGGACAAGTATCACCTACTGAAAGCAGGAAGTGGGCACTAGTGGTTGCCCTGGGAAACACAGAGTACATTTCCTCCCGTCGAGGGACTCAGATAAAGTGGTGATGATGACACACACCAGAGGGGAAGTGGAGGAGTGAGTTCTGAAAAGAAGCAGCAGAGTCCCAACATTCCTTCCTCTTCCTGTTTATAATGTGTGGGATCTCGGCAGGCGTAAAGCATGAGGCCTCTGAAGAGCGTTTACTCAACATGTTATTGAGGTCTCCAAACGCCATAACACCCGTGTTCATGGGAAGACAAGTCCAGTTAAGAAGCTACATCTGGACCCGACTGTGGCGGTCTATTAGGAATGTGTGTGCTGGGTGGAAATGTGGTCTTTTTGGGGTAAAGTGATCTGCAATCTATCATTCTAATGCTGTAGCCATGGCAGGAGGAATTTGCAAAATGTCTGACTTTTGGTGTCTATACCTCCCTGAATGGACTGTGTCTATACCTCCCTGAATGGACTGTGTCTATACCTCCCTGAATGGACATTTCTGTGTCTCAAATAACACTGCTTATGTAATGGAGGTGAAGAATCTGAACTGTTTACAGCATCCTCAGTTTGTTAGAATATTATTTTTTTTTATCCTCAAGAACAATTTCCAACAGCTGCTCCTTGACAGAACTATAGCTGCAGACAGCTCGTACAGGCAGAGCACTCATAGCATCTTCTCTCTCTCTCCTCAGTGTGGTCATACTTAATATGCCCTTCCTAAACACTAACACTCATATCTTTCTCTCTCTCCTCAGTGTGGTCCTATATCTAAATATCCCCTTCCTAAACACTAACACTCATAATACCCTCTCTCCCTCCCTCCCTCCCTCCCTCCCCAGAGGACCCATTTGAAAAATCAAACCTGACCGCCAGCACCGACTTGTTAACGTGCCAGCGCTCTGTCCGTTTACTCCTCAAATGTATTAATCAACAAGCAAAGGGCACCTCCATCCGCTGGTATTGTCTTCCCACTGGAGGCTGCTGCTACGGTGTTATTGTGCGACCGTGCTTAATGACTGATGTGCATTAATTACCTGCCGCCTGCCCTGGCACTGGCCGAGTTCATTTGGATGATGTTTTAGAGATGGAGAGGAGCAGTGAGGAAAGGAGAGGAACAACGGCACTGAGGTGATTCACACACTGCCCACTGTCCGTTAATAATCAGCGTTGTTCGTTCAGGCTCAGGTATGACCTGGCTCACAAATACAACACAGAGCTCTCTGGAGGGACTGGAGGAACTCAGGTCTGTCAGAGATCAAAGGGAGAACAAACATCCACAGTGAGAGTCGGGGGGATAAATGTGACACTTGAGGACGTTGTTGCTCATGTGGGTTAAAGTAGAGGTTTGCCAGCTATGAGGCCTGAACCATATCATCTGACAAGGTCATAAGAGCTGGTGTAAAATATGACTGTCTGGTTATCGCAACAACTTGTTATGGTCCCACGTGGAATAATAATATCATGGAGGCAGATTAGGTGAATGCTGCATTACCCACAATGCCTTTTGGCAGCATAAAGAGTCCAAGAGAGTGGTGTTCAGTGCCAGGATTCAGGCAAGCTGTCCTGGCGCGCACACACACACACACAATGAGAGCGATGAAGAGGCTGCAAACTGCTCAGTGGGCTGTCAGACAGATGGAGATGCTGGTCAGCTATTGGGCCAACCTTAGAAGCTCAAGGATGGTTTAAGTCAGTGCCAACTCTCTCTCCACAAACCCAGAAAGCGGGATTTATCGCCCCTGTTAATCCCAGACTGGTTTTGTTCCCAAATTGTGTTCTTTTTCATTTAACTTCTGGGTTGAAATTCCAAATAAACTTGTTTTTCCTTGCAGGGGTTGGTTTGGGCCTTGAAGTCAAACTGTGTACAAGACATTCTCATAAAATGCAGCTTGTCTTGGCTGTGAGTACAACTTCTTTATGTATATATATTTTTTTATCAATGTTTATCAAGCACAAGCCTGGACTGGGAAAGGACCATTAAACTGGGTCTAAAGCAGAAGTCCACATTTCCCCCTTTTTATCAAACTTTACAGCAACAACGTTTTAACAGGCATGGTTAATACTCCACCAGACCTCACAGGGACGGAATCTCCATGTGGGGTGACAGTAAAAGTATGCCATTACAAAACATAGGCTACAACTACTAGGAAACCCACTATAAATCCTCTGTGGTCATCGATCATGAGACAGTACCAGCATCAGCTTCCCTCTCTGTTGTAGATAGACCTGGGCAGCCAGGAGGCCAAGCAGAGGTCTACTGTCTGACCTCTGGCCCCAGCTTTAATCCATCTGTGGGAATATACCATGCAACAACAACACACTGTGTCTCTCACTGTGCTCTTGTTTTGCCAGCCTCATTCTATGCTCTATAACCTCTGTGGTTTGGCTGAAGAGCCAGGAATTGAACTGCTGGGCATGTTATGAGGCTTTGGGGAAGAGTTTGAGAGAGGGCAGAGAAGGTATTAAAAACAGACAGGGCCTAAACTCCTAAAATGGTAGCTTACACTGCAATACCACCCAGCTTTGTACTAACCCCATTCCTAATGTTGTATCACAGAATGGGGTTGTCTTGTTTCGGAGAGCATTACGATTTTATATCGACTGTGAAAGAGAATCAATTAAATGGAGCAATAATTGCCATGTGTAGCTAATGGATAACAACTGTTTGGTTGTCCATCAGTCTATGTAGCCCCCAGGAGAGGCCTGAGGCAGACCTTATTAAACCTTGAATATATATGCCATTTGGCAGACGCTTTTATCCAAAGCGACTTAGTCATGCGTGCATAACATTTTACATATGGGAATCGAACCCATGACCCTGGCGTTACGTTAAGTGCCATGCTCTACCAACGGAGCTACAAAGGACCACCAGTCAGTGTCCTGACAGAGGCACTGCTTTAGGCAGGATGAGCCCTGACCTCAGAGGATGTGTGGTCATGACATCTCCCCGGTTTCATCCGCAAGCTGTCAGACCGGTCATAAGAACAATGAATGATAGTTTATCGAGTTGCTCAACCGCCATGAAAATATCAAAGGCTTTTTCATGGATACAAATAGGTGACAACATACTTAAATTAGATGTATTGCATTATGCATTCCTGGTGCAAATTTAACATTGATTTTTCATAGGCATCCTGCTACTAGGAGAGTGCTCTGCCTCATGTTTTATTCCCAGCCTTAAATGTGGATGTCAGAGACCGTGACAGTCAGACAGTCATTCAGTCAGAGGCAGTGACAGTCAGACAGTCATTCAGTCAGAGACGCTGACAGTCAGACAGTCAGTCAGAGACAGTGACAGAAAAGATGATCGGTTCAGGTGAGCATTATTTAAAATGACTCAAACGGAGAAAACAACCTTGGTAAGAAGATGCCACACAAAAAGCTCTGAAAAAGCGTGTAAAATATTATGAATGCATGTCATTCGCAGATCTTATGTTACGATGTAGCAATTTTCCAGTCGTATGGAGAATTGCTTAATTACATGGTTGCCTCTTCATTCCTAATGAATAATTAGCAGCTGGATGTTTGGTTGAATTTATGCAACAGAGGAAATTGGCTACTGTACACATTAGACTGTCTGTACACAGACTCACCTTGTAACTGTGATGGCCAACAGATCCACTCTCCCCCCATTGTCTTCCCTCCAGAACAAAGTGATCTTACACTGTAAAAAGGCAGCTTGACGTGAAGGCACATGTATAACCCGTTCCAGCTGTTATGATTTTGGACCATAACGTACATCTTTCATACCAGGACATGGCATCCATTCATGGAATAAAACATGAATATTCAAGACAATAATTCTATGTTGGAGTCCATACAGCACATTTGGGCTCATCAGCATCCAATGAGAGCAGGGTTTAATACATCGGTCTGGTCTTCGTAACCTATCAGATCCTCTTATAGAACCATCCCAGTAGGACTGTATACTGTGCAGACCAAACTAACCTGTTGGCCAGGGGGTCTTTATCTCTGTGTGTTGACTCTAGCTCCCTGCATAAACTCTGCTTGCCTGGGTCTGATAGAAGGGTATGCAGCTTGTAGTTAAGGCCCCATTAGCAAGTCTACTGTTTGTTTTCCCTAGTGTTTGACCAGGGAGGAGTGCCACACGCACATTCAACTGCAAACAAATTCAAATGCAAACACACTCGGTCCGGTCCACTGCTCTGGCTACCCCAGAGTAGCTGGTTTGTGCAGGTAGACTCATTGTGCTATCATGATGACAGGAAACCTCTGCATGACTCGACATGCCTGTCCACAGGTATGGGGAAAGAGAAAGGGGGTAACTAGTCATTTGCCAGATATTAAATCCATCTGCAGTTGTCTGCAGACAGTTAAGGCCCTCACAACAACTGAATGCATTCAACCGAAGGGTGTCTTCTGCATTTAACCCTCTGAATCAGAGGTACTGCCTTAAATCGATGTTCCAATCATTGGCGCCTGTGGAGCAGTTGTTGGGGGTTAACTGCCTTGCTCAAGAGCAGAAGGGCAGATTTTTCCAACTTGCCGAACCTGGAATTTGAACCAAGCCCTTCGGTTACTGGCTCCACGCTCTTAACCGCTAGGCTACCTGCTGTCCCTACTCAAAGGCAGTGTGGTTTTAAAATGATACCAACAGTTACGTCCAACTCTTCTAGTATGACACGGTTGATACTCTTCCTGTTTTTATGACAACAACACCATCACGTCTCAAGAGTTGGCGTGAGGGCCTTGAAACTGTCTGAAGGCAAGTGTAGATGGGATACATGTACTGTCAGTCACTGCACAGCTATTTTCAGGTCTCTCCAGAGATGTTCGATTGGGTTCAAATCCAGGCTATGGCTGGGCCACTCAAGGACCTTCAGAGACTTGTTCTGAAGCCACTCCTGCGTTGCCTTGGGTGTGCTCAGGGTCATTGTCCTGTTGAAAGGTGAACCATCGCCTCAGTTTGTTCTGAGCGCTCTGGAGCTCGTTCTTCATCAAGGATCTCTCTGTACTTTGCTCCATTCATCTTACCCTCGATCCTGACTAGTTGCACAGTCCCTGCTGCTGAAAAACATACCCACAAGATGATTCTGCCACCAGCATGCTTCACCTTGGGGATGGTGCCAGGTTTCCTCCAGACGTGAAGCTTGACATTGAGGCCAAAGAGTTAGTCTTAGTTTCATCAGACCAGATAATCTTGTTTCTCATTGACTAAGAGTCCTTTAGGTGCCGTTTGGCAAACTCCAAGCAGGCTGTCATGTATCTTTTACTGAGGAGTGGCATCTGTCTGGCTACTCTACCATTAAGCACACACTGGTGGAGTGCTGCAGAGTTGGTTGTCCTTCTGGAAGGTTCTCCCATCTCCACAGAGGAACTGTGGAGCTCTGTCAGAGTGACCATCCGGATCTTGATCACCTCCCTGAACAAGGCCCTTCTCCCCCGATTGCTCAGTTTGACCGGTGGACAACAGGTGGACTCCAATTAAGTTGTAGAACTATCTCAAGGATGATCAATGGAAACAGGACGCACCTGAGCTCAATTTTCAAATCTCATAGCAAAAGGTCTGAATACTTACAGTGGGGCAAAAAAAGTATTTAGTCAGCCACCAATTGTGAAAGTTCTCCCACTTAAAAAGATGAGGCCTATAATTTTCATCATAGGTACACTTCAACTATGACAGACAAAATGAGAAAAAAAATGCAGAAAATCACATTGTAGGATTTATGAATTTATTTGCAAATTATGGTGGAAAATACGTATTTGGTCACCTACAAACAAGCAAGATTTCTGGCTCTCACAGACCTGTAACTTTTTCTTTAAGAGGCTCCTCTGTCCTCCACTCGTTACCTGTATTAATGGCACCTGTTTGAACTTGTTATCAGTATAAAAGACACCTGTCCACAACCTCAAACAGTCACACTCCAAACTCCACTATGGCCAAGACCAAAGAGCTGTCAAAGGACACCAGAAACAAAATTGTAGACCTGGGAAGACTGAATCTGCAATAGGTAAGCAGCTTGGTTTGAAGAAATCAACTGTGGGAGCAATTATTAGGAAATGGAAGACATACAAGACCACTGATAATCTCCCTCGATCTGGGGCTCCACGCAAGATCTCACACCGTGGGGTCAATATGATTACAAGAATGGTGAGCAAAAATCCCAGAACCACACAGGGGGACCTAGTGAATGACCTGCAGAGAGCTGGGACCAAAGTAACAAAGCCTACCATCAGCAACACACTACGCCGCCAGGGACTCAAATCCTGCAGTGCCAGACGTGTCCCCCTGCTTAAGCCAGTACATGTCCAGGCCCGTCTGAAGTTTGATAGAGAGCATTTGGATGATCCAGAAGAAGATTGGGAGAAAGTCATATGGTCTGATGAAATCAAAATATAACTTTTTGGTAAAAACTCAAGTCGTCGTGTTTGGAGGACAAAGAATGCTGAGTTGCATCCAAAGAACACCATACCTACTGTGAAGCATGGGGGTGGAAACATCATGCTTTGGGGCTGTTTTTCTGCAAAGGGACCAGGACGACTGATCCGTGTAAAGGAAAGAATGAATGGGGCCATGTATCGTGAGATTTTGAGTGAAAACCTCCTTCCATCAGCAAGGGCATTGAAGATGAAACGTGGCTGGGTCTTTCAGCATGACAATGATCCCAAACACACCGCCCGGGCAACGAAGGAGTGGCTTTGTAAGAAGCATTTCAAGGTCCTGGAGTGGCCTAGCCAGTCTCCAGATATCAACCCCATAGAAAATCTTTGGAGGGAGTTGAAAGTCCGTGTTGCCCAGCAACAGCCCCAAAACATCACTGCTCTAGAGAAGATCTGCATGGAGGAAATACCAGCAACAGTGTGTGAAAACCTTGTTAAGACTTACAGAAAACGTTTGACCTCTGTCATTGCCAACAAAGGGTATATAACAGTATTGAGATAAACTTTTGTTATTGACCAAATACTTATTTTCCACCATCAATTGCAAATAAATTCATTAAAAATCCTACAATGTGATTTTCTGGATTTTTTTTCCTCATTTTGTCTGTCATAGTTGAAGTGTACCTATGATGAAAATTACAGGCCTCTCATCTTTTTAAGTGGGAGAACTTGCACAATTGGTGGCTGACTAAATACTTTTTTGCCCCACTGTATGTAAATAATGTATTTCTGTTTTGTATTTGTAATAAATGGGCAAACATTTCTAAAAACCTGTTTTCACTTCGTCATTATGGGGTATTGTGTGTAGATTGATGAGGAAAAATGTTTAGAATAAGGGGTCTGGAAAAAGTCAAGGGGTCTGATTACTTTCCGAATGCACTGTATGAGGCTAACCCAAGGTTTAATGGTCTGCTTATCTCCTGAGCCAGTCCTACTGTGTCTGCAGCCCATTACAACCTGACCTCTAGCCTCATACACCCTGTAGGAGGCAGACAGACCCACATTCTCCACACACCCTTCATCTTTGGAATGCATAGTATCTGTACACATGAACAACCCATCAACCTCTGTCTGACCTGTTTTTAAGAATACCAGTACAAAAATGGGGCACTACACAATAGCTGACACCACATAATATTCTGTGTCAGCCTTTTGAATGCTTGGATCTAAGGCTACCTAGCAACCTGGCACAGAGAGGAGGGCTCATCCAAGCAGCAGGGGAATCAGCAACAGCAGCACTTAACACTGGGTTATTGTGTCAGTAGTGGTTTGCCCCAACAAAAGGAGGCAATAGAGAGATGACGAGATGTCTTGGCTGGGCCAGTATGTGCCAATAAGACCTCTCGGGACGCTTAAAGAACACCATCGGTTCTTCGTCCCTTAGATTGGGTTTATCTATAAAAATAAAAAAACGTTAAAAAACCCATTGCCAACGACAGTCAGAGCCAAGCGCCATTCAGTCCCTCGCTCCTTTGTGTGAGCCCTCGTGTTTTTTTGGCTCGGTTTCTTGGCAGCAGCTTCTTCACTCTCATACAGTCTCTCAACTCTGGGACTATTGGGGTTTCATAGAGCTATCAAAAAAG
Source organism: Oncorhynchus clarkii lewisi (assembly GCF_045791955.1). Taxonomy (NCBI): domain Eukaryota; kingdom Metazoa; phylum Chordata; class Actinopteri; order Salmoniformes; family Salmonidae; genus Oncorhynchus; species Oncorhynchus clarkii. The sequence goes on from NC_092167.1 coordinate 11,696,416, forward strand.
AGACGCTGGGCTGCATCAAAGACGGTCCACAGCAGCCAGCTAGAGCAGTAGCAGCAACAAATGTCTATCACATTGTCAGACTGGAAGATATCATCACTTCTCATGGCCAGGATGAATCCAAACAACCTATAGGGCCATAGTACAATACCAGCTTCCTATGTCCTTTCATGGGGTAGAATAATATATTCCGTCTAGAACATGAGAATGTATTTGGCTTTCCACATCCTATCACAACTATGACCCTGTAAAACACAGAGCCAGGACAAACACAATGCATGAGAATGGAACAAGTTCTCTCTGACCGCAAGGTTGTGGAGTCAATTTCCAACAGAAGTCTCAATAACTGTCACAACCTTTGCTTGGAATCAAGGTACTTTAGATTCAGGTTAAACAAATACAAGAGGAATAAGATGGCTGTGTAGCTCTTCTGTAACGCATCAGGGTGCCTGCTCATCAAGTGACAGAAGGAGATGAGGAGATAAAAAGAAAAGTAGCGGTGAGTCAGACCAGTGTGTTGTGTCTCTATGGTTACTGATGGGCCAATAGGAGAGAGCAGAGCAGTAGTAGACTGAAGGCACCTGATGGCAGTACTGAACCATCCTCCCCTGCCAGGCAGCCACCTTCCTCCACTATACACCTTTACAGGTCTACCACAGATACAGCCACAGCACAGCACAACACAACACAACACACACCTCCAACGGGTCTCCTAGAAACGCACTGACCTCAAGTACATGTAGGGAGCATGGAGCTGGACAGAGTGCAGAAGTATATGTATCAATCAGAACAATCTGATGTTAAATGCATAGTTTCTACCTCTCTCATACTCTGTCAGGCCCGTCCGTTTCATTTTCTGCTTTAGCTAACATTTTTTGGTCTTGTAATGATGTGGCGTTGTTGGTCTGGCACCCAGGGCAATTTCAAAGTAGTGTGATAGCACAAACTACACTGTTATTGAGGGGGAACTGAGGACATCGAGTAGTGGGAGAACATGTTGTCCCTTTCTATTTCCCGCGTCATCCTTCACTTCACATTGGAGGTTGAGTTTGAAGGGGTATTCATCATTCAATCAAATACCACACACATACTGCCTTCAGTGTGGTTTCACTCTCAGGAACGCTAGAGTGGTGGGGTATTGCTGTGTAGCCTAGTTCCAACAGCTCCAAGGCAGGACTCTTTCAGTATGGCACTGAAGACTTGATTTCCTCCACAGGATATTTTGCCTCCATCTCAGTAAGGGGACTGGCCTGTTTAAAAGCAATTTCAACATTACAACAAGCTAATTAAGGAGATAATGTCTTATGGCAACAAAACAAATACCTGTGGCAACCAGCGCAGGGCACTGATCTAGAGTAGGTCACAATTCAATTATTTCAGATGGAGCTCCTTGTTCTCACAATGAGAGAAAAACAGAACACACCAAGACTGACTCCAAGAATCAAATGTAGTAATGGGATTACCGAGCCTTGGGAAACAAACTGTCCTCCTCTTTTCTTATTAGCTTTGTCATTCATGCTCATTTTCTTCTTAGCTTTTGTATCATCCCCCTTTAATTTGAAGGAATCAAAAGATGGAGCCAATTTTTAATTAGGCTAGGTTCTAAAATGAAATGCCACACAGAGTATACCGCGTCATCTCCCATTTGTACACCGGATCATCTGTTAGTCAAACACATGAGGCGGCAGCGTTTTAAGCCACTCAATACATGGAATGGAAAAGTGCCAGCCACCCGCAGATCCATGAAGGGTTTCTGGCAAAATATCAATCCATCTGCACCAATCCATGTTCCATCAACCACCATTTATTTACACAAATACTCATTTGTGCAGATGCACGGTACACAGTTTACATAAAGGCGATCGCTCACAAAATATGTCATTTCCTTGGGGGGGGGGGGATGTTTGGAGGGGTTTAACGCTGCATGTTTCTATGGCAATTTATAAACTGAGGAGCATGGTGCAAAGTTGAGGTTTGGCATCAAATTGATGGACATCCTCCTCTTGGGCTTTGACTAACACTTTTGCAGTTGACACAATTTACATTTGAGTGTTTATTAGTCATTTATATTTAGAGAACTATGTTAATGCACTTCTCCCAAACAAAGCATTTGAAAAGGAATGTGTTTAAAAGCCCAATGGCCCAAAGAAAAAAATGTGCATGACCCTGGTCCTTGCATGGGTAGCCCCAAATGAAGAATTCTCCATTGAGGTTAAGTCCAGTGTTAAGCTCACAAGAACAGCCTCTCTAAACACACACAGGGCTGACTGAACACCTACATTAACCTAACTACCTACCGCACGGCTGTGGGAACTCCGGGGGACTACTATATCTGATTGACAGCCCTCTGGAAGAAAAATAAAAAACAGGAGAACACTGAAGACGTCCCTCCCACCTCTTATTCCCCCCAGCCAAGTCCCTTCAAAGCTCATTCCTACTTTCATTTCCTTCAAGGGTTCTTGAAAGGGGGACCGAAAGGGAAGCTGGGAACAGGAGGCTCGGAAAAACAGACGTTTTCTACAACAAAAAAAGAGAGCTCCGCTGAACAGTTTATTATTCAGCAAGACAGAGAAGCTCCCTGAATTCCTGGGCATTAACTAATGAGGAACTAACGAGCCGAGCAGAGCTCCCATGTGAAGGCTGGATAAATCACACAGCGCAACACAGGCTCCCAGGTTCCTCACAGGCCTTGCGGCAGCACAACCTGACAACGTCAACACATTCCGCACCCATTTGTTACCATTCAACAACGCAAAACCGAGAGCATACACTGTGTACACTTGCACATATGTTTATTGTGAATCAAAAAACCCACACAACTCAAAGTCCAAGAATCACAGTGTCCAAGCCAGGTCATATTCACCAGGCAGGGCAGTGGGTGAAGAGTGACGAGTGGACAAGTGCTGAGGACAGCCACCACACTCCCATTCTGATTGGTTCAGGCTGGGGTTGGTCCAATGAGGGCAGAAGGCCCAGAGACTAGTCTCTCGGGGCCCATGTACAAGTCTAAAATACTCTCTCTGCATTAAAAACTAAGGGAAACAATAGTTAATGGGATAATCATAAAGTATTATGGCTTTGGGGTATATCATATATGTATAATGCTTAATCTCATAAAGACTCCTTTGTGACTTATATACTGTAATAACAGCGTTAACTTTCCAAGCCCATTGTATAAACACACAGAAGGTAAATATGGACTTGAATGAATCCCAAACCGGGGCCCAGTGTGTGTGTGTGTGTCTGCAGATAACTTGTGTTCTGGGGAAAATGTAATGAGTCTCTGAGTCCCCAGAGTGAGTTCTAATATCAGAGGAATGTAAATGAACTGAGTGCGGACCATCTGAGCAGTGGTGGCCAGTGGGAAGCTCATCAGGTTTCTGAGGGTTTTGCTTTGAGCTCTCTGCACTCCCAGCCATAGCGAGGGACGAGTAGCAGACTTTTAAGCAAATAAACCAGATGTCTAACAGCTCCCAAACAAGAAAATAGTCTGGTTGAGTGATTAAATTTTTGGGGCCACCGGCCAAATATTTTCAGCGTCGACACCGTGCAAGAACACTGGGCTATGGTTGATGCTGTGGTGACAACGGGACGACAGGAGCTAAAAAAGCATTGGGGTTCTAGGCCTGTTACTGGTTAGAACCTCAGGACAGGAGACCCAAACCAACTATGTAATAAAATGGTGTTGACTTCTCATTTTGAAGACTAGAAAGTATGGGATTGATGAGAATGACAGACAAAACCTAACCTGAACAGCACAGTGTTCTATAAGCAAGGAAATTGCCCAGAGTGCTATGAGAGATCGAGACCCCACACAAAACACCCACAGGCATCCCACTTATTTCAGGGCCAGGTTTATTCTTATCCTCCTATGTTTGCAAGGCAAAACAGAAAAAAAATTGTGAGTGAGCTTTGAGGCATTCTGGACTTCCTCTCCTCTCTCTGTCTAGGCCTCCAGGCCGGGGACAAACATTCAATGTCTTTTTTTTGTTGCCAAGAGTGGCATTCAAGCACAAGAACTTCAGATATCGCTCTCTCTCTTTGTGTATTTCATGCTTCCTGAATCAGGACAAGCTGGGGTAATGCAACTCTCCTGAGGCTGGATCAGAGCAGATGAGGCTTCTGTCTGTGAACTCTTTCTCTAATAAACCTACTATTTGTTTCTAGGTTGAGTACTTCGGACTGAACAGTGTGCTCTTGAGGCTCTCTTCCACGTAGCCTGCTGTGGGTGGAATCACATGTAGGTGGCTTAGAGCTGGAGGGAGAAGCCTCTGCCCGTGGTTTGGCTGTGTGATTCTCTTATGTAATCTCAATTGGGTCTAACAGAATGCTGTAATAATCACAGCAAGTAGGCTCACCATCGTGTTCCATACCAGTTTGTGCTCCATACTGATTAAGTTTTGATTATGCTCTGCATTAGTGTCTAATGGTCCTTATCTTTTGTAGAGGAACTATTTTCCCTGCAGGACAACTACCCAGCCCATTCCTGCCAGACCCCTAAAGGGTATAGTACACTGGAGAGAAAGAGCCATCTGATTTCCTCAGTCCTACTGTACCTCTCTGGAGCTACTAAACCTACATCTTCAGTTCAGCCCATAAAAACAGTGTTTAAATACAATCCATAAACCATAGGTACACTTTGATTGGAGTAATACCAAAATACCCCAGTTGTCCAATGAAACTTTTCACAAGTCCCAGCATGCACTGCAAATCCATAAGCACTATGGGAAGAGAAGAGAGTCATGCAAAAGGGTAGAGATTCATTGGCATCTGTTAATAGACACGATAACGTCCACTGCACATGGAGACAAACAGACGGGGATTTGGTACACTGGGCATTAAAAAAACATGGCCGCCGTGCCAAATCCCCAACCAATGCCAAAGGCTGATAAAGCACTTCACAGCACTATCGAGCTATAAAGTATGAACCAGCGCTCTAATGCCAGTTTACCCTCCTTTCCAGGACGAGCTGGCTGGCCTAACACCACCACCCCCGCTACCAGCTCTGGCAGCCCACCATGTTAAAATAAGTCTGGCTAAGGGACACACTGCCACCTCTAAGGCTTTGAGTGAGAACAGAGCCGTGGCCACACTGAGTGAGGTAATGAGAGTGAGAATCATTAGTGTGAATTACAGTCTACAGGTTCAAATCAACTAAATCAACTCCAGGCCCTGAGAGGGCAAGACCACCGACTCTGAGAAGATTAGCTGATAATCACAATATCAAACAAAGCCTATTTTACCATGTAGCAACTTCGGCCGCCACTGCTTAGCTTAAATTAACCTGAAATTAAAATGTATGCTTTGATGTTGAGCAACAAAAAAAAAAAATCAGGGCCGATAAGCAATTTGAAATTGAAACCAAAGTCTAAGAACCTCAAATCCTCCGTGAAGCGTAGAAGAGAGAGCATAATTAAATCCCATCAACTCTCTGATATCAGAAGCTATTTGATCCATTTAAACCATTTGCCCTTTGTAGAAGATTCCCATAAGCACTAGGTTTTAACAGCACACGGATTCAATAACACTGCTCTTCCACACATCGACACTTGTTCTCTCTTGTCTCTCTTTCGCATGTCCCACAGAGCGGTCTCTCCCAGTCCTACCCTTCCAATACACAATCCAGTCAGAACATGTTAAGCCAACACCCTTTCACACCTGCTGCTTCACAAGGCAATGCACTAAACTACTCAACACAAAGCTTCCCACAATAAATTGGGTGATTTTCTTCCCATTCATCCTTACAGAGCTAGTGTAACAGTCAGGTTTGTAGGCCTCCTTGCTCGCACACGCTTTATCAGTTCTGCCCACACATTTTCTATGGGATTGAGGACAGGGCTTTGTGATGGCCACTCCAATATCCTGACTTTGTTGTCCTTAAGCTATTTTGACACAACTTTGGAAGTATGTTGTTTGGGGGCATTGTCCATTTGGAAGACACATTTGCAACCAAGCTTTAACTTCCTGACTGTGGGATTGCTTCAATATATCAACATAATTTTTCTTCCTCGTGATGCCATCTATTTTGTGCAGTGCACCAGTCCCTCCTGCAGCAAAGCATCCCCACAACATGATGCTGCCACACCTGTGCTTCACGGTTGGGATGGTGTTATTCGGCTTGCAAGCCTCCCCCTTTTTCCTCCAAACATAACGATGGTGATTATGGCCAAACAGTTCCATTTTTGTTTCATCCGACCAGAGGACATTTCTCCAAACGGTTCCTCATGTGCATTTGCAAACAGTAGTCTGGCTTCTTTATGGTGGTTTGGAGCAGTGGCTTCTTCCTTGCTGAGCGGCCTTTCAGGTTATGCCAATATAGGACTCGTTTTACTGTGGATATAGATACTTATGTACATGTTTCCTCCAGCATCTTCACAAGGTCCTTTGCTGTGGTTCTGGGATTCATTTGCACGTTTCGCACCAAAGTACGTTAATCTCTAGGAGACAGAAAGCGTCTCCGTCCTGAGCGGTATGACGGCTGCGTGGTCCCATGGTGTTTATACTTGAGTACTATTGTTTGTACAAATGAACGTGGTACCTTCAGGCATTTGGAAATTGCGCCCAAGGAAGAACCAGACTTGTGGAGGTCTACAATTATTTTTCTGAGGTCTTGGCTGATTTCTTTTGATTTTCGAAATGATGTCAAGTAAAGAGGCACTGAGTTTGAAGGTAGGCCTTGAAATACATCCACTTGTATACCTCCAATTGACTCAAATGATATCAATTAGCCTATCAGAAGCTTCTAAAGCCATGACATAATTTTCTAAGAATTTTCAAGCTGTTTAAAAGCTCAGTCAACTTAGTGCATGTAAACGTGTGACCCCACTGGAATTGTGATAGATTATTTCACTTATAACTCACTGTCTGTAAACACTTGTTGAAAAAATTACTTGTGTCATGCACAAAGTAGATGTCCTAACCGACTTTCCCAAGCTATAGTTTGTTAACAAGAAATTTGTGGAGTGGTTGAAAAACTGTGTATGTATGTAAACCTCCGACTTCAACTGTAGCAATGTAAAGTACCTACGGAGCCAGATGGAAAGAGCCCAGGACGGTGACTGGGCACAATGTTTGACACATTGTGCTTTGATCAGTGTGTGAGCGGAGCAAGTCGAAGAAATCCCAAGACTCTCTGTTTTGACTGGCATTCCCCGACTTGGGACATCTACTTATCATACAGGCAGAACACACTGACAATGTTTCAATGCCTAGAGTGGGAGAAAGGGGTTGTAGAAACATAATGAGAGGGTGAACTGAGGAGATGAAGACAGAGAGAGAGAGTAAGAGCGAGTGAGAGAGGGGGGAGAGGGAAAGACAGTGAGCGAGAAAGAAAGAAAGAGGGGGGTGGAGTTTGAGAGAGAGACTAAGTGGGAGAGGGAGAATGTGGGGAGAAACTGGATCAATGGCTAGTTTACGACAGTGTTACATAAGACTATTTCTATGGCTCTTATCCAGGATGTGTTGATGGCTTCCAGGGCATTGTTCTTCTGGAGACACTTCAGAGAGATCTGGATTTCTGATGAAGTGAGAGGGTGTCACGCCAAGGCAGTGGAACTCGCCAGCTCATGTGAACTACACCTGTTGTTGCAGAGTTCCTGAGTTTATGACTCAAGTGAAGATCCATAAAATGCTAATCTGTTCATTACTAACACATTACAATAGATGAAAGATGGTAAACAAGGGTTTCTTCAGTGTAAGTTAAAAGACCTTCAATGATCGTGTTAGCATTGCTGGTTTGGTCAGTGTGGCGATACCCACTACAGGTCAGGAAGAGAATAGTATTTTTAATAAAGCAAATTCTACAGATACACAGAAATGTTAAAACATTATCTTTATTTGAAAAAGGAGATAACAAAACCTTCCTCATGTTTCTCCAGGGCTTCAAGGAGAAAGTATTGCAATAGTTTGAACATACATTTTTAAGACCATCATTTTCTCCAACGTAATTCTGCAGGCCCCGTTGTCTCCAAACCCCCTTTTCATCTGTTTCAGAGATGTGCCTGTGTTGCTCAGCTTCGATGGAAGACACAGAACACCAACATAGATCTAACTTAGCCATATTTAGCGTCTAGCGAACATTATCTAAAATGGAGTACAACAAATAACTCCATAAACCGGAAATACTTGTCGAATGACTAAATTGTTTTCCTCCCAAAATAAACTAACAACCAGACAGACAGTGTAGAGCAGAGCTGATATCAGTGTGGAAAACAAAAAACGTCTGGTTTTCAGCAATCGTTTATCAGATTCTCATTCTGTCATGTTTTTTTAAAGGTAAGAGTCTGGACCAGTCCTATGGAACACTCTCTCTAAAATAGTCAATACATACCCTCACACACAGTAACTGAATAGTTTGAAAACTTGCCATCTTAAAAAATACTCTGGGGCATCACAGTTTCCTGTCAAACATGACATACATAAGTAACGCTACTTATTTGGCTTCAATATGGAAGGAGGAAGTGAATGAATGAGGTGTATTTGCATAAAGCCTTTAAGGTTGACACATATCAAACGTCAGTTACATCTATCTGCATGAAGAGCAAAGGGCCTGTAGCTGGAGATTTTAACAAAGCTAACCTGAGAACAAGACTTTCTAAATTCTATCAGCACATCGAATGTGCGAAACGAGCTGGTAGCATTCTGGATAATTGCTAGTCTAAAATTCTGTGATGAATACAAAGCCCTCCCCCGCCCTGCCTTCAGCAAATCTGACCATGACTCCATTTTGTTGCTGCCAGTCTATAGACAGAAACTAAAACAGGAAACACCCGTGCTCAGCTCTATCCAACGCTGGTCTGACCAGTCGGATTCCACTCTTCAAGATTGCTTCGATCACGTGGACTGGGATATGTTCCGGATAGCCTCAGACAATAATATTGACAAATACGCTGACTTGGTGAGCAAGTTTATTAGCAAGTGCATCGGAGATGTCATACCCACTGTGACTATTAAACCCTTTCCTAACCAGAAACCTAGGATTGATGGCAGCATTCATGCAAAACTGAAAGCGCGAACCAACGCTTGTAATCATGGTAAGGTGACTGGAAACATGACCAAATACAAACAGTTCAGCTATTCCCTCCGCAAAGCGTCAGTATTGAGACAAAGTAGTCACAACTCAACATGAGACACGTGGCAGGCTCTACAGTCGATCATGGATTACAAAAATAAAACCAGCCCCGTCGCGACTTCTTGCTCCCAGACAAATTAAACAACTTCTATGCTTGCTTTGAGGACATTACAGTGCCAATGACACAGCCCGCTACCAAAGCCTGTGGGCTCTCCTCCTCCGTGGCCAATGTGAGTAAAACATTTAAACCTATTAACCCTCGCAAGCCTGCCGGCCCAGACTGCATCCCGAGCCGCGTCCTCAGAGCATGCGCAGACCAACTGGCTGATGTGTTTATGGACATATTCAATCAATCCCTATCCCAATCTGCTGTCCCCACATGCATCAAGATGGCCACCATTGTTCCTGTTCCCAAGAAAGCAAAGGTAACTGAACTAAATGACTATCGCCCCGTTGCACTCACGTCTGTCATCGTGAAGTGCTTTGAGAGACTGGTCAAGAATCATATCACCTCCACCCTACCTGATACCCTAGACACACTCAAATTTGCTTACACATTTGCCATCACACTGCCCTATCCCATATGGAAAAGAGGAATACCTATGTAAGAATGCTGTTCATTGACTACAGCTCAGCATTTAACACCATAGTACCCTCCAAACTCGTCATTAAGCTTGAGACCCTAGGTCTCGACACCGCCCTGTGCAACTGGGTCCTGGACTTTGACGGGACGCCCCCAGGTGGTGAAGGCAGGAAACAACATCTCCACCCCATTGATCCTCAACACTGGGGCCCCACAAGGGTGAGCTCAGCCCTCTCCTGTACTCCCTGTTCACCCATGACTGCATGGCAATGCATGCTTCCAACTCAATCATCAAGTTTGCAGACAACAATAGTGGTAGGCTTGATTACCGACGAGACGGCCTACAGGGAGGAGGTGGGGGCCCTCGGAGTGTGGTGTCCGGAAAATAACCTCATTCAACGTCAACAAAACAGCTGATCATGGTATCAAGGTATCACTAGTCACTTTAAATAACACCACTTTAATCATGTTTACATATCCTACATTACTCATCTCATATGTATATGCTGTATTCTATACCATCTACTGCATCTTGCCTATGCCACACGGCCATCACTCATCCATATATTTATATGTACATATTCATACCTTTACATTTGTGTGTATAGGTAGTTGTGAATTCGTTAGATTACTTGTTAGATATTACTGCATTGTCGGAACTAGAAGCAAGCACAAGCATTCCGCTACACTCGCATTAACATCTGCTAATCGTGTGTATGTGACCAATAAAATATGATTTGATTTGACTTGAGGAAGTTATTCACCAGTGAGGCAGGCACAAAGACTGGGTTCTGAACCAAGTTGTGTTTGTATAATTTTGAATGTCAATCCAATGTTATTGGTCACATCCACATATTTTGCAGATGTTATTACGGGTGTTGCGAAATGCTTGTGCAAAGTTGCTTAGTAGCCAGAAACACGGCGGCCATGTCTAAAGGCGCCATCTTGACTATCATTGATTTTAAAATTGAAAACATTTCTAATACAATAAAAAATATTCCAAGGGAGAGTAGAGAAAACACAATAAATGTATTATTCAAAACGAAAATTCCTGAATTCTGAGGCTAAAACATCAAAACAGCTGTTTTGCTCAAGATCAGATGGGGAGAAAATGTTGAACTTTGAAACTCTCAACTTGAAATATGCTTGGCATAGAGAGGCAGTAAAACACCTCTTTGGCACTGTAATAATGAGGATGGTGTTGGGCATGTCTTGTCTGGTATAAAAGAGAGTTGGCTCAGTTGGTAGAGCATGGAGCTTGCAACGCCAGGTTGTGGATTCAATTCCCACGGGGGACCAGTACATAAAGGTAGGAAAACTGCATCCACTCACTACTGCAAGTCGCTCTGGATAAGAGAGTCTACTAAATGACTAAAATGGAAACAGCTCTACTTCTGAGGCTGAAAACAACCCACTACCATATGGAATGTGCGGCTCCCTTTGACGAAAATACTGTTGGGAAGCACATAACTCAGTTTACAGTCACATAAAACAGATTTAGTGAAGCTTCATGAGTGAAACAGTTGCTTATTTGAGGCTAAAGAAAGCTGAACTTTCACTTTGGCACACAAGCCAGCTTCAAGCGACTCCATTGCCAGATCAAGCGAGAATGCCACAATGCCGTGAAGTTGGCGCTCCTTCCTTTGTCTGTGTGCATTTGAAAGACAAGTCTGGAAATGTTGGTCAAACACCGCAAGACAGGTGTGGTGCTGCCATAGCTGCTGTAAAAACTCCCATCCTGGTGAGACACCATTCATTGTGAATGAGGTCCATTGTTTCACTGTGGTACAGAGCGTTCAGCCCAGTGTTTCCGCGGCAGTTAATTCACTGTGGCGCTGCGCCATTGGCAAAATGATTGCCAACCACGGCAACAAAATATGGGACAGGAAGAAATATTTCTGCAGAGGCGCACTTCGAAGATGCTCAGTCCACATTTATTTTCCTCTGCAACAAAAGGAGTAATGAGGAGAAAATGCATACAACCCCCTAAGGTAGAATAGTTCTATGCAAGAGAAAAATCCCTCTCAAGTTGCATGTGTAGGGACAGAAACATGCATTCTGACAAGCAGTGTCAACGCACAGCAATTCATAATGCAATCGTGGGGAAAACATCCGTTTTAATAGCCTTTCTTATAAAGAGGATCCCAGCATTCCATTCCTACTTTATTTATTTCTCAACTACTAAATATTTTGCGAATTTTAAAACCCAGAGTTTTTAGCAGCGGCACGGTGAAGCACCTTACCACTCTTTAATCCACCGTGAGTACATAGGGGAGAGTGGGGCTGAATGGAACACGGGTCAATTATAGGGCAGCTTGGGGTAAAAAGAGACCCTACCTCAATCTTTTTTTGGAGTGACAAATTTTGATGAGTGGGGTGGTTTCAGTGAGATGTACAGGTAGGGGCGTATTGCCCCAGGTGCCGGTTTACCCTAAGTTACCCTAACAGGTAGGCAGGCCTACATTATATTCACTGTATTTATACATGTTTTCTGGGATATTAAATTACTCAATTTGATGATAACTTGTTAAAAGATCACATTTGGGACTTTGCTAATGATTAGCTCAACAGGGTAAATGCAGATAGGCAAGCCCATGCTTCAGCCTATTTATTCATAGCCACTATGCTGCATCAGTTGGGATACAGGTGATAATGCTTATTGCTAATAGCATACCTGATAATATTGACCATGAATAGGCTATATGCATGGTCCAATATGTTAAAATCATTCTACCAATATGTTATTGGGCTCATTTCTGGAGGTGGAAATTATATTTTTGACAGTGTTAGCATAATTTGATTTAAATTCATTTTGGAATAGAATGTCCCTTTAAAAAGTCACTAGAACTGAGATTACCAGTCCTTCTACATAAAAGTTATCCAGGGGACGACAGACCCCAAAACCACAGGGTTGCCCATCTGCATTTACCCTATATTAACTACCCCCTGGCAAACATTTCCCCCCACTGCAATTATTTTCAGAGGAAACACTGATTCAGCCTAGATTACTGATTGTGTCACAACATTCCACTCATTGCAAAACAAGAAAAGGGGAGGGGGTGCTCTTCTTGGCAGAACAAGACACACAAAAAACAACACCCTTTCCCGACAACAGTGAAACTTCCTCTGCATCAGCATTGTTTGGGCCAGAGAGAGAGAATGTAGCCAAATTGCCCAGGTCTGGTCTGAGGACTTTTGTTTTGAAGTGCTGACAAAGGAAAGCAGTCTGGCAGACTGGGCTAGGCAGGGCAGGGCTAGGCAGGGCAGCAGAGTTGCGTGAATAGTGCATTCCTGCACTGCCGCTACATTGGCAAAACAGTTAGGACAGAGACAGCGGGTGGGCTTAGTGCAACAATGACAGGCCTGACACACACTCTCTGTTAGAATGGATCACTGGTGGTAATTTACTCATAAACCCACCGGGCCCTTCCATCACTCCGAGACATGAGACAGTAGATTACAAATGGCCACTGTGTTACCTGAGAACCGTTACAGAAATCCTCCTATCACTCCCCTTAACCTGGCGGCGCAGGATGAGGGAACACAAAGAGATTAGAAACAACAAAGTTGGAGGTCGCCCCAGAGATAATGACGAGACGAATCACCTCACGCCAGGAACACACACACAAATCAAAGTTTATCACGTGCGCCAAATACAACAGTAGACCTTACAGTGAAATGCTTACTTACAGGCCCTAACCAACAGTGCAATTTTTAGGTGAACAATCGATAAGGACATTTTTTAAAAACAACAGTAAAAAGAGTGAATAATAACAGTAGCGAGGCTATATACAGTAGTGAGGCTATACACAGCCACAGCCAGTCGGGCTAATTGAGGTAGTATGTACATGTAGGTATGGTTAAAGTGACTATGCATATACAGTTGAAGTCAGAAGTTTACATACACCTTAGCCAAATACATTTAAACTCATTTTCACAATTCCTGACATTTAAGCTTAGTAAAAATTCCCTGTCTTAGGTCAGTCAGGATGCCCAATTTATTTTAAGAATGTGAAATGTCAGAATAATAGTGAATACATTTGTGGAGTGGTTGAAAAATGAGTTTTAATGACTCCAACCTAAGTGTATGTAAACTTTCGACTTCAACTGTACGATAATCAGAAAGTAGCAGTAGCGTTAAAGAGGGGTTCGCAGGTGGTGGGTGACGGGACACAATGCAGATAGTCCGGGTAGCCAATGTGCAGGGGCACCGGTTAGTCGGGCTAATTGAGGTAGTATGTACATGAATGTTTAGTTAAAGTGACTATGCATATATGGTAAACAGAGAGTAGCAGCAGTGTAAAGAGGGTTTGGGGGACACACAATGCAAATAGTCTGGGTAGCCATTTGATAACCTGTTCAGGAGTCTTATGGCTTGGGGGTAAAAGCTGTTGAGAAGTCTTTTGGTCCTAGACTTGTCGCTCCGCTACCGCTTGCCATGTGGCACTAGAGAACAGTATTTGACTGGGGTGGGTGGGGTCTTTGACAATTTTTAGGGCCTTCCTCGGACACCACCTGGTGTAGAGGTCCTGGATGGGAGGCAGTTTAGCCCCAGTGATGTACTGAGCCGTACGCACTACCCTCTGTAGTCGGAGGCCGAGCAGTTGCCGTACCAGGCAGTGATGCAACCAGTCAGGATGCTCTCGATGTTTCAGCTGTAAAAACTTTTGAGGATCTCAGGACCCATGCCAATTTTTTTTTGTTTCCTGACGGGGAATAGGCTTTGTCGTGCCCTATTTAGAACTGTCTTGGTGTATTTGGGTCATTCTAGGTTTGATGGTGATGTGGACGCCAAGACATTTGAAGCTCTCAACCTGCTCCACTACAGCCCCGTCGATGAGAACGGGGGTGTGCTCGGTCCTCCTTTTCCTGTAGTCCACAATCATCTCCTTACTCTAGGTTACGTGGAGGGATAGGTTGTTATTTTGGAACCACCCGGCCAGATCTCTGACCTCCTCCCTATAGGCTGTCTCGTCGTTGTCTGTGATCAGGCCTACCACTGTTGTGTCATCTGCGAACTTAATGATGGTGTTGAAGTCACGCAGTCGTGGGTGAACAGGGAGTACAGGATGGACTGAGCACGCAGCCCTGAGGGGCTCCATTGTTGAGGATCAGCGTGACAGATGTGTTACCACCTGGGGGCGGCCCGTCAGGAAGTCCAGGATCCAGTTGCAGAGGGAGGTGTTTAGTCCCAGGATCCTTAGCTTAGTGATGAGCTTTGAGGGTACTATGGTGTTGAACACAGAGCTGTAGTCAATAAATAGCATTCTCACGTAGCGGCTCCTTTTGTTCAGTTGGGAAATGGCAGTGTGGAGTGCAATGGAGATTGCATTATCTCTGGATCTGTCCTGTTAATCCGTCTGGCCCCTCGGCCTTGTGTATGTTGACCTGTTTAAAGGTCTTACTCACGTCGGCTACGGAGAGCGTGATCACACAGTCATCCGGAACAGCTGATGCTCTCATGCATGCCTCAGTGTTGCTTGCCTCGAAGCAAGCATAGAAGTGATTTAGCTCGTCTGGTAGGCTCGTGTCACAGGGCAGCACGCGGCTGTGCTTCCCTTTGTAGTCTGTAATAGTTTTCAAGCTCTGCCACATAAGACAAACGTCAGAGCCGGTGTAGTACGATTCAATCTCGGCCCTGTATTGGCGCTTTGGCGCCTGCTTGATGGTTCGTCAGAAGGCATAACAGGATTTCTTATAAGCTTCCGGGTTAGAGTCCCGCACCTCGAAAGCGGCAGCTCCACCCTTTAGCTCTCTGCAAATGTTGCCTGTAATCCAAGGCTTCTGGTTGGGGAATGTGCGTACAGTCACTGTGGGGACGCCGTCCTAGATGCACTTATTGATAAAGCCAGTGACTGATGTGGTGTACTCCTTAATGCAATCGGAAGAATCCCGGAGCATGTTCCAGTTTGTGATAGTAAAACAGTCCTGTAGTTTAGCATCTGCTTCATCTGACCACTTATTTATAGACCGAGTCACTGGTGCTTCCTGTTTACATTTTAGCTTGTAAGCAGGAATCAGGAGGATAGAATTTTCGGTCAGATTTGCCAAATGGAGGGCGAGGGAGAGTTTTGTACATGTCTCTGTGTGTGGAGTACAGGTGATCTAGAAGAAGAAGAAGAAATCCCTCTGGTTGTGCATAGAACATGTTGATAGAAATTAGGTAAAAAGGATTTAAGTTTCCCTGCATTAAAGTCCCCGGCCACTAGAAGCGCCGCCTCTGGGTGAGCAGTTTCCTGTTTGTTTATTTCCTTAAACAGCTGACTGAGTGCGGTCTTAGTGCCAGCGTCCGTCTGTGGTGGTAAATAAACAGCCACGAAAAGTATAGATAAACTCTTGCCAAATAGTGTGTTCTACAGTTTATCATAAGATACTCTAATTCAGGAGAGCAAAATCTAGAGACTTCCTTAGATTTCATGCACCAGCTGTTGTTTACAAATATGCACAGACCACCTCGTCTTACTGGAGTGTGCTGTTCTAGGCGGTGCAGCGTATATCCCGCTAGCTGAATATCCATGTCATCATTCAGCCACGATTCTGTGAAACATAAGATGTTACCGTTTGATGTCCCATTGGTATGATATTCGTGATCGTACTTCTAATTTATTGTCCAATGATTGTACGTTGGCGAGTAATTTTGACGGTAACGGCAGCTTTCCCACTCGCCATTTGCTACACCAACAGTTTCCATAATTAGTGGGTTGTGTGGGTGGTTGACAGTTGACACACCGGGTGTGGTTCCGGGACAGGTGGCTGCGGGATAAGAGGCGTCTAGAGGTCTTCAACATTCCATTGGTTCCCATCAGTAGAGGACAGCCGCACGGCAACTTCCTCCCTCGTTTATCTAAACAACACCAAGAGGGTAAAGCACCATCTATGTTGTGTTGGGTATTAGTCTGTCTACCGTTGCATTCATAGTATACATCTCCTCCCTTTGCTTAAGTCTCGCCTGCAGAGAGGATCACTACAGAAATGTGCAATGGACCCGGTTGTGGCTTTCAAGGGAGCCGGAGCGTCCAACGTGGAAACAGAGAGACAAACAGTCAAAGTAAACGGCCAAGAGCGCAGCCCAGCATGACGTTTGTTATTCATGATTTTAAAAAATGGCTCCCTGCTTCCCCCCCCACGAGGAACTGGGAATGTTACTGTCTGGACAAAGTAACCTCCTCTCCCTTGCTCTCTGGATCTGAAACCAGACCAATATGGCCACCGCCTTTACTGTGTTTATGACTGCTCACCCCATCACTTCTTATCTGGCACAGAGGGAAGGGCGGCAGAGGGGAGTTCAGCGTGTGAGGTGGGGGTGGAGACAGAGGGAGAAAGTGAGAGAGATAGAAAGAGTGAGAGTTCAGGGTGCAGATGATGGATTTCCCTGGAAGTAGACCAACATTCACTGGGTAACAGTCTCCAAGAATTCATCAGGGAAAATTGTGGAGAAGGACAGAGGCAGGGGAAGTGAGATAGAGTGAGCGACAGAAAGAGAGAGAGGGATAGAGTGAGGATTTCAGAGCCTTGCAGATATGCAAGCAGACAAGTTCAACCAATGACGAGCTGACAAAACAATCATAAGGCAGAAAGTGTATGCATGCCTGCATAAACCGGACAATGAGGAAAAATCTCAAGTTGAACTAAATCTCAAACACCACTTGGAGGCATACATCTAAGGCATGCATTATTTTTTACTACATCTAAAAATAGGCAAAACACGAAAGGGAAGGCCTCCAGAGCGAGATTACGGGGAGATATCAAGTCACGGCACCACATCATTTATCACAGCTAGCTGATAGCAGTTCCTTGAATATTTTAGAACCAAAGCGATGCGTTTGCCTGCTTCAAAGCGCAACTCGGGGGTGAGGGGGGGGGGGGGGGAAGGACCTGAGAGGGAGGAGGCAGCGTTTCACATGTTATCAGGGAAGCCAACTGGAAACATGTTCATCTGATTAATTGGACTCTGGCAACCGTGTGTCTCCACAATATAGATTTAATTACCTGATAAGGACAGCAGAAGCCAACAGGTTTAAAGCGGGCGCTGTTGTGTTAGTGATGGTCATGCAAGCACCGATTTAGGCAACTACCCCTGCTTTTCCTATTGTATCCACGCAGATGATGATGGTGATGGTGTGAATTCACCCTGATATAAAACAATGTTCATGATCAGCGTAGCAGCACAACGTATTTGGATGACGGGCCTCCCTATAGTTATATTATTGTAATGGCTATACCATATCTGATATCTACACTGTGATAGGGTTATATAATACACTGTTCACAATATCAATACATGACAAGCTTCCATGACCAATTGATCCACTGCTAATAATCATTTTAACATAAAGCACTGATGTTTTACTGGAACTTTCTCAGCTTTTGTTTAAGTAGGCTGGCGGCAGACAGGGGGAGTTCTATCCTCACGCACCATTGCAGAACCTCTCCCTCCATCTCTCTGCATGTGACAGCATGCTGGATCTCACAACAATAATTCATCAAAAGGAGAGAGGAAGCAAAGCGAGAGATACAGATTCAGAACACTGAGGTCGGTACTTTCTGAGTAATTATTCCAGAGATATTAACCCTCGTCAGAGAGGGAGAAGAGAGAAGAGGGAGTGACGGGAAACCAACTGCCTCCACACAACAGGCATGTGACAACAAAGAAGCATCATCACCTGCAGGTGTGGGGGGGTGGGGTGGGGGGAGATTCAAATCCATGTACACAAACAACAAATGTGAGGTTAAAATTGGCAAAAGACACATTTCTTTCCACAGGGCAGTGGGGTGAGACAGGGATGCAGATTCAGCCAAGACCACACATATAAATTCCGTCTAGACCCGTAGCCCTAGAGCACACAAAAAAACTTCCAAAGCTGTGAACAAGCTGAGAGACAAGGCAAGAAGGGCCATCTATGCTAACAAAAGGAACATAAAATTCGACATACTAATTAGGATATGGCTAAAAATACTTGAATCAGTTACCGAACCCATTGCCCTTTATGGTTGTGAGGTTTGGGGTCCGCTCACCACCCAAGAATTCACAAAACATTAGACAAACACCAAATTGAGACTCTGCATGCAGAATTCTGCAAAAATATCCTCTATGTAAAATGTAAAACACCAAATAATGCATGCAAAGCAGAATTAGGATGATACCCGCTAATAATCAAAATCTAGACAAGAGCCGTTAAATTCTACAACCACCTAAAAGGAAGCGATTCCCTACCCTTCCATAACAAAGCCATCAACTATAGAGAAATTAACATGGAGAAAAGCCCCTTAAGCAAGCTGGTCCTGGGGCGCTATTCACAGGACAGCAACACAATTCGACCCAACCAAATAATGAGAAAACAAAAAGATAATTATTTGACAACACTGGAAAGAATTAACAAAAAAACATAGCAAACTAGAATGTTATTTGAATTGAAAGAGAGAGCGAGAGAGAGAGTGTTAACATATGTTTCCAATGCCAGTAAAACCCCTTAAATTGAGAGAAGCAAAGAAGAAAGGAGAGCGAGGGACTGTTGGGAACATGAGGAAAAACCTGACAGTCTGCATGTGACTGCTGCAAGGCTTTGTGCCTGCTATCTCCCCCACAATCTGTCTGAAGTGTATAATGTGACATATACTTTACGTTCCTCCCTGTGACTTTTAGCTGCAAAGAGAAACATCAGAAATCCCTCACTCACCTTCTGCCAACACTGCCTGTTCCAAGAAACTAAAACTTTAATACTAATAATTAGGTATTATGTTACAGAACACCTACTGTGGATTGATGGTGGTGACAACCTCATTTTGTGGATTTGGGGAATACTCTGACAGAAGACACCTCAAAGTTCAAATGTTTTAATGATTAAGAAACCACTCCTACTGTGGTTTTACCATTGTGCTTGGGACAATGTGGTTTTGGGAGTAACATTCAGGAAAAATAAAGCGCACCTTGCATGGCATGCCTAACGAGTAACACAATCTCCCAATATTCTGTGTCGGGAAACGGTTAAGGCATGTTTTGCATTCCTATGAGAAAGGGGGCTTTGTGTACTGTGGCCATTGTGTTAGGTCATTGGCAGACTAGAGTAGACCATGAGTCATAGAGAGCACTGTCTGGGTTCCAAGCAGGAACCATTGGGATCACTGGGAATTGTGGGAAAGGTTAAGTCCATGTTTGATCAGGGGGAAAAAACAGCATTCCCCTTTTCACCTGGGAACTATAGATGTTCAGACATGACACAAGACATCAGTACAAGAGCTGAACTGTAAAGAGAGTGATTTTAAATGACAGTTGTTCACAGAGCAAATAGCTTTTCCTACCAAGGCTGCTGTGTTAGCGTGGGGGGCTAACAGCGAAGCTCAGGAAACAGGAAATTCAATTTCATGTGCCGTGCTAACCACATCAAAAAGCTGCTGCTGCAGTTAAAGTCAATTGCTGGAAATGTCCTCGTAAATGTTTTGGGGATCAGCTCTTTCGGGAGCTCCCCTTGTGAAGATCATCGTTCTCCTGGTGGTATCTGAGTTATACTCACTGGGAATACTGAGAGAACGTTCACAGAATGAAGGCTAAGTGAGTTATTCGGTGAGAGAATATTCTCCTGACCACTATAACCCTATGTCAAGTTGTTAACACATTTTAAGAGAGAATCAGAAACAGGAAACCATGATTTACTACTACGTTGTACTGCCTTGGCACAATGCCCTGTCGTTACATTAAACGACAAGCATACAACTAAGTTAGGTAGATAAATTAGACACAAGTGTTTCAAATAAATATCATTATTATAACCAACAGGGGAGTGTTGTCATGAAACATCTGTCTGATATTAAAACATTAAATTGGCTAATGCCTTAGCGCATTGCACTGTATGAATTGTTGACTTTCTTCCTGTGCATTCCTTTGAAAGTTAAATTCCATATACCCAGAAGCATGCGGTATTCATTTGCATCATTCACGTAAAAAGGAGAGTTGACTGGAGGCACTCTATCCTCTCTGTCCCTTTCTCCCTCTCTAGAGAATGCTGGCCCAAGGACTATTTAGACTTGATTGTGTGACCTTTGAGGCTGAGGAAAATAAATCCAGAGCTATGGGCAGACGGAGCAGACGGCACCAGCCCCTTCATCCTGCTGGGGAAGGATCCAGCCATCTAGCTTTCACCGCTGGCCCACATGGGAAAGGGAAAGAAGGGGGGAGAGAGACTGAGCGAGACACACAGACAGCGAAAGAAAGAGCAAGAGAAAGAGAGAACCACACCTCATGAGCACGGGCCACACAAAAGGAGGAGCAGTGTATCTCCAACTCTCTGGACAGCGGACACAAACAAACACGGTCTGGGCAGACTAGACGACTGCCATGCAAATGAACAGTTTCACAAGATAAGCCAGAGAGGAGTGACCTCTAGTCCCCAGTCCAGAGAAAGAAAGGAATGCAAAAATGTGGAACCGGCCTAACATAAATAAATAATGTGTATCCACAGGCTAAATACCATGTGAGGACTCGAGCAGCTAGCCGAGCATAAAAGAGAGGAAGAACAAGAAATGGAAAAAGGGAGCAGAAAAGGGGGCGAGCGGAATCCCAGACCAGGCATCCACAATCAATGAGGGCGTTTTGGGGATGAGAATCCCATCGGTCACACCAGAGTGGAGCGTTTCATTGGCAGTGCATCTTTTAAGAGGCCGCTGGGCTCCACAGACAAAAAGGTTCATACCCACAGAGGAGCGGAGGCAACATGGCGCAGGGCAAGCCTGCTGGAAATTATCATTTGTTTTCTTCTCTATGAAAATGCAGTCATCACCCAGGAGATTAAAGGGAGGCATTCTCCATCTCAGAGACTCTTGCTCTTCAACTTAAACTTTTGTGCAGGGTTTTAGATGAGAGGTAATGAGGGGGGTGACACAAACTGGCAAAACCAATTAAGCCTGCAAAATTATGCAACAGAGTACTTTTGAAAGAGAGGAGGGGGGGAAAAACTGTTCCAAACTGATACTTATCAGTATGCAGAAAGAGAACGTCTAACAAGAGATAAGTGCTGGCGGGGACAGAGCAGTAACAGACTGATCTGATCACTGGACAGTTTTACAATGTAAGCGAGCAGATGATCTACATTGGAGGTGTGAGCAGACTCCTAGAGACAAACAGAGAGGAAATGACATGTACATGCTCTGTCTGTTTGGAATTACATTGCCGTTCTGAGTGTCGCTGTTTAATATAACCCTTTGTCACTGTGGAATTTCTTGCTACTGGGCAATTCAACAGTAACAGAACTACCCTTTGACTCTGTTTTCTTATTTTAAAATGTATGTCAAAAGCCATTGATTTCAAAGTTTAACAAAAATGTTAATGATACACAAGGACTACTTTTAACAATTTCCTCTGAAAATTGTACAAAAACAAATTTAGTGGAAGATCTGTGCAGATGCATATTTTTGTAATGGAATTAGGGTAAAAACTCCCTCAGGTTTGTATGCAAACACGTTTTCCAAAAACAAAAATATCTGCTTTGAATTAAGATTCACAGATGTCTGCAGAAACGATGCGGTATCAGCTATGACATCGCACCTTGAGTTTGAAAACAATTGTTTTGGTTATTGAACTATATAGTAAGTGAAGTAGATTTACACCCGGTAACGGAACTCTGCTAACAGAATTATATAATTGGTCCCATATCTGTAATAAGCTTGGGTGGTATACCGTATACTGGGGTATTTAGAAAAAGCCACAGGATCTCGCTATACCGTCAAGACAATTTATTTGACGTTTTTCAATAAATGTGAATATTTGTAGCTACTTTAAGTTAATACTTGCAGTCAACTGCAATATATTAGGAGATAAAGCAGATTGCTTTCTTCATTTCACCTGTCACAGTTTACATTATGAAGCTTACCGTAGTTCCCCAGACCAGTTGAGCCAGTCACGTGTATGTTTGTAAATAGCACAACGGGAGAAGGCGATGATCTGGTGAGTCCATAGCGTTTTATATCTAAAATCGGCTGTTATGCGGTGCACATGAGGTGAAGAAGTTACACTTGTATGCAATTCACTACAAAATATTTGCCATCAGATATCTTAGAATGGCTTTCTGCCAGAAGTCAAAGCTCCGGATGAGTTTTTTTGTGCTTCCCACCAGTGTTTTTTTTCTTCTCCCCTCTGCTCCATGTACACATGCTGCTCTTCCTTCAGAAAAACATGAATCACAACATTGTACATTTGCATAATTTAATCTTGTTCATGTTTGCTTGTAAATGTCTACCCTCACCAAAAATGACATTGGGTAGCTACGCTTCTATAACTTTATAAGGTGGATTTGCCAGTCTTTAGTTTTCACTTGCATTATCAATTTGCTAACAGAATTACAAGTTTTAAATCACTTAATGATAAAAGTAAAATCACTAGAACTAATTGGTAGGTCTACCATTACTTGTTACTTCTGTGAACTTTCATTATCCTCTCTCATGAGGGAGAGAAATTAGAAAATATCTTAGATGTTTTTGGTAATGGAATTACAAGGCAATATTTCTTAAAAATGTACAGAAGCTTAACAATAAAAAATCTGAAATATAAAGTGTTGATATTATTTGGCAGGAGTCTTTAGGTCAACATTGTGTTCTGATACCAGGTAAGACTTTTCTGGTTTCTAAGTTCCCTTTTCCATCTGTTTACCCCAAAACCAAAGCCTTGACTTATGTTTAATTTTTAAGATGGAAAACGGTTGAAGAAAAACAACTAATTTTCCAAAAATATAGACAGATTTCATTTGGCACCCAATTTGATTATACTACTATGAACTTAACATGTTGGAGCTCATGGGTCCTTTGATGGAAGTCCCCTAAGGTGAAAATACATTTTAAATACGTTGAGGAGGACAAAGAAGTGCTACTCTGTTTAGTTTCAAACTGCAATGGTGGGCAGGTCACTGCGGTCTTGGACAACAGCTTCTCTCTGAGCTTTCACTTAGAGGAAAAAGACACCATACATGCCAACACCTCTTCATAATGGCTATGATTATCAGTGATATATGGAGGCTCACAACCCATGCACTTGACAGCTTGTTAAATGCCAAGACGCATGCAATTGGGTGTAATAAACCAGCCTTGAGTAAACAGAATGACCCTAGATACTGTAGCTACGTGGATGCTCTGTTTTGATAGGACGTGTGATGAGGAAAGTGTGCCTATTGACAGGGCGTGTCCATACTGTCAAGAATCCGCAGCTCCGGGTTGGGGACACTGACACAGGGTTTGTTTATGTATCTGCCCATGTGATTCTAGAGCACTGTGTTAACTTTTCACGTGTCACCTAAGGCCACCGGGTACAATACCGGTAGGTATTGTAGCCTAGTGGTTAGAGCTTTGGACTAGTAACCGAATGGTTGCAAGATCGAATCCCCGAGCTGACAAGGCAAGAATATGTTGTTCTGCCCCTGAACAAGGCAGTTAATCCACTGTTCCTAGGCCGTCATTGAAAATAAGAATTTGTTCTTAACTGACTTGCCTAGTTAAATAAAGGGAAAATAAATAAATAAAGCAATCTTCTGATAGCAGAAAAATGGAACCTTCGGCTGGGTTAATCGTCGCTGTGGGCGTTACAAAAAGCACAAGCGTTTTCTAAGAGGGGATGTCACTGAGGGGTGTAAGCAATGAGGGGTGTAAGCGGGCCAGACCAGGAGCACGTGGCGACTACTAATCCAGGTGTTCTGCTCCATGTCTCTGTTGTCTTTGGGCCTTGTACGCCTCCTAGCAGTATCAGGGATGAAACCAAGCCTTCCTCCAGACCCTAGCACATGGCCGGCATGACCCACATAACGTCTTTTGAGTCTTTGGGGCTTCCAGCACAAAAATAAAAACATGGATTTGGACAGCATCCCAGTGCCCCAGAGGCTTGCTGGAAAGATGTGAGAGGTTGGCGTCTTGGTTGGAAGGCCACCTGGGAACACATACGTGGGTCACATGGGATGGGCGGAAGGTAGGTATGCTGACAGTAGCAGCCAATCGCTGGTCTGTTGTGGACATTGTGGGGTGCGTGCCAGTAATGCATCATAGTTCAACACAGCTAAGTTGGCCCTCCGTCTACCCACAACAGCATCAGTAGGGGAAGGACACACTCACGCACAGACACAAAGACACAGAATGAGGTTCCAGCTTTATAGCCAGGGGTATGATGGCATGTGGTTACTTTAATCCTCTAAAACACATTCATTCGTCTTTGTTTGGTTCAACAACTTAAAGATCAAGGCTTTATATCCACAGGCACTTTGAACCCACATTTTCATTCGATTTAGAGTGTTTATCGGCTACATTCTCAAGCTGTTTTCCTGAACCACTTTTTCATTTGGTTCCTCTTTTGATGTGAGCCTGCCTGGCTGTATTTTCCATAAAATCAACTAAATGAGCCACACTAACAACATACACGTCAACAGTCAGAATATTACATTTCCTAAAAGCATTATGAATTCCTCCCATTTCTCCGGCTTCCAACAAATCAACTTAAGCCTCCTCAGGTATGCATGTAAAGTGAATGTGTTTTTCAAGGTGGAGAGCTAGGCTTAAGACCCCCCCCACACACACACACACACACACACACAGTCCTACCAGCAGCACACAGTGGAATGCCAAACACTCCTGACAGCCTCCACCTGTAGATCCCCAATCCTATTCCAACACTCAGCTAGGTGTTGATATGACACCCAGAAGACACTCTCTCCCCCTCATCCACACGGTGAAGCAGAATGAAAAGAGCAACAACTTATGACGTATGATTTGCATGTTTATTATTCATCACCTTGGTTAGCTATATTGTTATGCTGCCAAGTCTGATACCGTAGCTGACTTCTGCTGACGCTTATCAGGGGACAAAGTGTGACAGGGAACCATGGTGCCATAATGGGAGGAGAGAGAACCCATTGGCCTGTGGTGGTGCTGGATCTCTCTAGCTGTGTGTGCAGTACCAACATAACGCTCTGGAACTGTATGTTGACATATCATCTATAAGAGCTCATCCATAAAAATGAAGCGAAAGGTTTTACCAAGAATAAAACTCCAAAACAACTCTTTCCGTGCCCATAGAAAGAGGAGAGAAAGAAACAGAGGTAGCAGCCGCATACTATTCTGTAATGAATCGAAACAGACAGTTCTCCTGAATGCCTAATCATGCAGTGGCCTGATTACAGCTGACTCACAAATCCCCCACTGCTGCCAAGCACACAGGAATGTCCAACAAACAAGATACATTTATGCAGGAACACACACACACCACAGCTACTGTCAATCAGCAAGCTGATCAGCAGACAAACCCCAATCCACTGAATCTCTCTATGGGATTTCTGCATGCGGCAATTGAATGTGGCAGCCCAAGCTTCCACAAGAACACAGTGGGGGGGCTAAGGGGCAGTTTCCAAAAGGGGAGGCATGAAAACCACTACCCCATGCGTCCGTGTGAAACCATAAGCTATTAGTAGATATCAGGGGCAGGACATTTCAGTTACAATAACATGCAACAGTTCATGTTAATACCATTAGCGTGATGGCTGGTATTGGAGGGAACAGATATGGAAAAAGGAAAAGTTAAGCCTAAACGTATGACGGGTGAAAGGAAATCACTGTCTCCACATCCGCTACTGGATTATGAAGGTGTTAACCTCAACGAGGGGAGACAACGACTTAGAAATACCCATTTAGTTCAAAGGAGAAGGCTTCCATGTGTAAAAGCATTGGCATTTTACTCTAGGTCTTACGGTAAATCAAGAAGTGCCTTGCGGGGAATTGGTACCAAATTGTTTGTGTCCAACGAAAAGTTTAAAGTATGGGTCAACAACACACCAAGAGGGAAGATCAGTCACGCTATGATTTACTATTAGAACTGCTGACTCATCACATTCCACAACACAGTAGGACATTAACCTCAACACCATATTAAGTAACAAACACTCCCATATTGCGGCACGTCCTGGTTTTGATTGCGAGTTAATGATTGGCCAGTCAGACAGCCACTGCGTCATCCAGTGACAGAGGAGCATGTAATTTCTCACGCAAACAAAATAGGCAAACAGGCGTCTCTGTAAAAGGTAGATTCATAGGGTCTGGCAAAATACTGTCCATTGGGACCAAGACTGTGTGGTTCTGTTGTGATAAAGGGAGGGGAACGGGTTGTTACTCATTCAGCAGACACGTGCTCCAGACGTCAATGCCCATTGACCCTGGGCAATCAGCTCTGCATTCTCAGAGAGAGGCAGCGCAGGGGAGCATTATTTTTTTAACAATAATAATCTATCACATGGAGCTCCTATAGCCTCATAACTAAAGAGCACTGACCCAATTACAGCAGAGAAATCTATGGCCTGGGTTAGAACTAGAGGTTGAACGATTAAATCGGAATGGCCGATTAATTAGGGCCGATTTCAAGTTTTCATAACAATCGGATATCCGTATTTTTGGGCGGCGATTTCCGATTATTTTTTATACCTTTTATTTAATTAACTAGGCAAGTCAGTTAAGAACACATTCTTATTTTCAATGACTGCCTAGGAACTGTGGGTTAACTGCCTTGTGAAAATATGTTGTTCTGCCGCTGAACCTTGTCAGCTCAGGGGTTTCAATCTTGCAACCGCAGTTAACTAGTCCAACGCTCTATCCATTGCACTCCACGAGTAGCCTGCCTGTTACATGAATGCAGTAGAAGCCAAGGTAAATTGCTAGCTAGCATTAAACTTACCTTATAAAAAACAATCAATCATAATCACTAGTTATAACTACTAATCCAGTTTAGCAGGCAATATTAACCAGGTGAAATTGTGCGTTTTTTGTGCGTTTTGCCAGCAGCTCTTCACAAGCACAGCGCTGTTTATGACTTCAAGCCTATCAGCCTAATGGCTGGTGTAACCAATGTGAAATGGCTAGCTAGTTAGCTGGGTGTGCGCTAATACTGCTTCAAACGTCACTCGCTTTTAGATTTGGAGTAGTTATTCCCCTTGCGCTGCAAGGGCCGCGGCTTTTGTGGAGCGATGGGTAACGATGCTTCGAGTGTGGCTGTTGTCGATGTGTTCCTGGTTCGAGCCCAGGTAGGGGCGAGGAGGGGGACGGAAGCTATACTCTTACACTGGCAATACTATAGTGCCTATAAGAACATCCAATAGTCAAAGGTACATGAAATACAAATGGTATAGAGAGAATTAGTCCTATAAATACTACACTGCTCAAAAAATTAAAGGGAACACTTAAACAACACAATGTAACTCCAAGGCAATCACACTTCTGTGAAATCAAACTGTCCACTTAGGATTCAACACTGATTGACAATAAATGTCACATGCTGTTGTGCAAATGGAATAGACAACAGGTGGATATTATAGGCAATTAGCAAGACAACCGCAATAAAGGAGTGGTTCTGCAGGTGGTGACCACAGACCACTTCTCAGTTCCTATGCTTCCTGGTGTTTTGGTCACTTTTGAATGCTGGCAGTGCTTTCACTCTAGTGGTAGCATGAGAGGGAGTCTACAACCCACACAAGTGCCTCAGGTAGTGCAGCTCATCCAGGATGGAACATCAATGAAGAAGGTTTGCTGTGTCTGTCAGCGTAGTGTCCAGAGCATGGAGGTGCTACCAGGAGACAGGCCAGTACATCAGGAGACGTGGAGGAGGCCAACAACCCAGCAGCAGGACCACTACCTCCGCCTTTGTGCAAGGAGGAGCAGGAGGAGCACTGCCAGAGCCCTGCAAAATGACCTCCAGCAGGCCACAAATGTGCATGTGTCTGCTCAAATGGTCAGAAACAGACTCCATGAGGGTGGTATGAGGGCCCGACATCCACAGGAACTTAAACGTTAGCTTTTATAAATGGCACATATTTTACATGCCAAATATTACTTTCTTCTCCAACACTTTGTTTTTGCATTATTTAAACCAAATTGAACATGTTTATTTATTTATTTGAGGCAAATTGATTTTATTCATGTTTTATATTAAGTTAAAATAAGTGTTAATTCAGTATTGTTGTAATTGTCATTATTACAAATTTAAAAAACGTTTTTTTATTTTTTACATAAAAAAGTGTTTTTTATTTAAAATCGGCCAATTAAATCGTATCGGCTTTTTTGGTCCTCCAATAATCGGTATCGGAATCAGCGTTGGAAAATCATAATCGGTCGACCTCTAGTTAGAACAGAACACTCTACAAACCTACACATTCGGAACATGACTCCAAATTAGGCAGGCTATTTTCTTGTCAGGCCTGCTGAAATGCATACATTGTTTTTTTTAAATACTCCTGTGCTGTGATCCTGTTTTGTTACAAAACATTTAAAACTGGATTCCTTGCCAGAAAGTGAGCTCATTAACCTGTGACAAGCA
Source organism: Oncorhynchus clarkii lewisi (assembly GCF_045791955.1). Taxonomy (NCBI): domain Eukaryota; kingdom Metazoa; phylum Chordata; class Actinopteri; order Salmoniformes; family Salmonidae; genus Oncorhynchus; species Oncorhynchus clarkii. Next base: position 11,725,387 of record NC_092167.1, read on the forward strand.
AAGAGGATGTGGGGAGTAAGCAGAGGCCAGGTCAGTCAGAGGGCCATTAGAGGAGCAGCCAGGACTACTGTATTCTGAGTGAAGGCTCCAGTTTTCACATACCCTTGGTCTGTTTAAGTGATATGATTCACCCTGACAGGGTAATGGACAGCTATTCACTGGGCCTCACCTAGTTAGAGGGCACATTAATGAGAGCTGTCGTTTACTCAAGATTCCAAAAACATGCACAAAACCCTGTGCCACATCCCATTAGCGGGAGCGGGGTGTTTTATGAGGTGCTGAGAGAACTTCGGGTGCTCCCTGTATTAGGGGCCTACCTGGTAACCATGTCATGTAACAAGGCGAACAGTAGTTCCACATTCTTCCTCCTCTACAACTTCCTGTGGAATTCTCCTAACTTTCACCACACAGCTCTATTGGGACTTCTTTTTATTAGTCCCACCCCCCTTAACTTATTTTGCGAAATATTCTCGTAAACAATCTACAACTCCTGCTAATTAGTCAACCTGTCAAATGTTCTTGTAAACTCACATAACTGGCAAAGGAGCCTGGGTATAAAACATTTAAAAAACACTCTTTGGATTAGAGTAACATAACTTCACAAATTCCTTTTGTTCCACCAACAACCCAAAACCATGCCCAAATAATTCCTTGCTTACCCAAGTCCATGATCCAATCCCCATGGTATTTCCAGTGATGATGTGACCTTGTTTGGGAAAGGTTTTATGAGCAAGTAAAACAGGCTCCACCCAATGGCACATTTACATTCATTTCAAACAGATGTATAGGAAGCTTTACATTTGACCTAATTGCCTTACAATTAAATAACACCATATTGCACTGCTACTCAAAACATTCCCTGGCCATTGCTTTTCATGCCTATCCGAAGAGGTGAATGACAACTCCATCCATAGCTGCAGTCTGTGGGAGGCCTTTAGAACAGAATAATGTATGATCATACTACAGCAGGAGGAGAGGTTTCTTCAGAGGTGGAAACTGAACACAGATGGATGAGAGAATGTACCACAGCCACAGCATAAGGTAAGGAAGTAGAGGGGCAAAAACGTATACAGCTCACAGAGGACGGGCAGAGTGTAGCAGCATGAGAGGACTGCCGCGCAAGAATGCGCGATTTGATTTATTAAGGTCCCCATTAGCCGACGCCAACAATTTACATACATTTAAAAACAACAAGTATTGTGTGTGTGCACGCATCTATCAGTTACACAGAGTACCAGTCAAAGGTTTGGACACCCCTACTCATTCAAGGATTTTCTGTAGTTTTACTATTATCTACATGGTATAATAATAGTGAAGACATCAAAACTATGAAATAACACATATGGAATCATGTAGTAACCAACAAAGTGTTAAATAAATCTAAATATATTTTTATATCTGAGATTCTTCAAAGTAGCCTTGATGAGAGCTTTGCACACTCTTGGCATTCCCTCAACCGGCATCATTGGGTAATCACCTAGAATGCATTTCAAATATATATATATATTTTTTCACCTTTATTTAACCAGGGAGGCCGGTTGAGAACAAGTTCTCATTTACAACTGCGACCTGGACAAGATAAAGCAAAGCGACAAAAACAACAGTTACACATGGGATAAACAAAAGTACAGTCAATAACACAACAGAAAATCTGTATATAGTGTGTGCAAATGAAGTAAGGAGGTAAGGCAATAAATAGGCCATAGTGGCGAAGTAATTAAAATTCAGCAATTAACACATGTGCAGATGAGGATGTGCAAAGTAGAAACACTGATGTGCAAAAAAGCAGAAAAAAATATGGAGATGAGGTTGGTTGGATGGGCTATTTTATGAGGGTATGTTTGGCAGCATGAGTGAAGGAGGCTTTGTTGGCGAAATAGGAAACTGATTCTAGATTTAATTTGGATTGGAGATGCTTAATGCGAGTCTGGAAGAAGTCTGAACCGTCCAAAGTAGTGATGCTAGGTGGGCAGGTGCGGGCAGAGATCGGTTAAAGAGCATGCATTTAGTTTTAATAGCGTTTAAGTGCAGTTGGAGGCCACGGGAGTGTTGTTTGGCATTGAAGCTCGTTTGGAGGTTTGTTAACACAGTGTCCAAAGAAGGGCCAGAAGAATACAGAATGGTGTCATCTGTGTAGAGGTGGCCTAGTTAACAGGTGTGCCTTCTTAAAGTATCCTTCTTAATAAATTTGAGCCAATCAGTTGTTTTGTGACAAGGTAGGTTTAGTATACAGAAGATAATTTGGTATTTGGTCCCATATTATGGCAAGAACAGCTCAAATAAGCAAAGAGAAACTACAGTCCATTATTACTTTAAGACATGAAGGTCAATTAATCTGGAAATTTTCAAGAATTTTTAAAGTTTCTTCAAGTGCAGTCACAAAAACCATCAAGCGCTATGATGAAACTGTCTCATGTGGACCGCCACAGGAAAAGAAGACCCAGAGTCGCCTCTGCTGCAGAGGATAAGTTCATGAGTTACCAGCCACAGAAATTGCAACCCAAATAAATGCTTCACAGAGTTCAAGTAACAGACACATCTCAACATAAACTGTTCAGAGGAGACTGCGTGAATCAGCCCTTCATGGTCGAATCGCTGCAAAGAAACAACTACTAAAGGACAATAATAAGAAGAAACTTGCTTGGGCCAAGAAACACGAGCAATGGACATTAAACCGGTGGAAATCTGTCCTTTGGTCTGAGAAGTCTTTCTGAGACGCACAGTAGGTGAACGGATGATCTCCGCATGTGTGGTTCCCACCGTGAAGCATGGAAGAGGTGATGTGATGGTGTGGGGGGGGGGGGGGGCTTTGCTGGTGACACTGTTGGTCATTTATTTAGAATTCAAAGCACACTTAACCAGCATGGCTACCACAGCATTCTGCAGCGATACACCATCCCATCTGGTTAGTGCTTAGTGGGACTATCATTTGTTTTTCAACAGGACAATGACCCAAAACACACCTCCAGGGTGTGTAAGGGCTATTTGACCAAAAAGGAGAGTGATGGAGTGCTGCATCAGATGACCTGGCCTCCACAATCACCCGACCTCCACCCAATTGAGATGGTTTGGGATGAGTTCGACCGCAGAGTGAAGAAAAAGCAGCCAACAAGTGCTCAGCATATGTAGGAAGTCCTTCAAAAATGTTGGAAAAGCATTCCAGATGACTACCTCATGAAGCTGGTTGAGAGAATGCCAAGCTGTCATCAAAACAAAGGGTGGCTACTTTAAATTATAAAACATATTTTGATTTGTTTAACACTTTTTGATTACTACACGATTCCAGAATGTGTTATTTCAAAGTTGAGGTCTTCACTATTATTCTACAATGTAGATAATAGTAAAAAGAAAGAAAAACCCTTGAATAAGTAGGTGTGTCCAAACGTTTGACTGGTACTGTACATGTCAGTACATACACACAACAAGTAGGTCACATGGTGGAGAGGCGTTGTGCTATGAGGTGTGTACATTCCCACACCTTCTGGTTGTGAGAGTCAGACTGGCTTGACCAGGATTTTTTTTGAAAGCAATAGGGGTGATAAAAATATAAATTAGAGCCAGGCCACTTTATCACATCAATGTTACATTCCCCAGGGCTTCAGTACAGGTCAAGGGGGGAGTTCATGTAGTTATATGGCAAAACTCTGTCTCACCACATTCCATATTTTCTGCTTTACCCCTCATTGACAGCACTGCTACTTTAAGTACAACAATAGCAAGAGATGCTGAAGAGAAACTGTGTTTCAACAAGACGGTATGCCACTCAAGAGCGTATACAGATGTTTCGATGGTGTAATTGTAGCATGAAGGCTTTGAAATACATTTGTGGTCTGTCTGCAGATAAAACTCAACTCACTTGCCTGGAGAGAGCCTGTTGTGCATATATCCAGAGCTAGATATGATCCGATGGATCTTTAGAAACTGTGGGTTCAAACTGTGCTACCTTGTTGTAGCCTCACAAAACAAAGCGGTTGCAGTTTGAGCTCAAAATGATAATCCAACCAATCAGGCTGGAGCTGTGGCTTTATCTCCAAATGGGCCATAAACATTGAGGCAACGCCAACTGTCAAGCAATGGGCTTTCCATTTATTAGTACTTTGTTGATGCAGATTCTCATTGGAAAACAAATGTTATAAATCACATTGCTTTGTCCGTGGAGTGAAAGATATCAGCATGATTATGTACAGGGAACACACACTCCTCTTAGCTCATGACAGATATGCATAAACTACACAAAAGTGATTCAACAGCAACCAGGAAGAAGCTCTGAGAAATTCCCTCGGCTATAGCGGCCCGATCCTTTTTACATTTGAGTCATTTAGCAGAATGAGGGTTGAGTGCCTTGTTCAACGGCCCAATTACAGATGTTTTAACAAGTCGGCTCTGGGATTTTAACCAGTGACATTTTGGTTCCTGGACCAGCGCTCATAAAATCGCTAAGCTACCCATCACCACAGTAACGGAATTACGCTGAGACTCACTTTAAAATGTATGCTAAACAAAAACATTGATTTCAAAGTTTAACAAACCATACAACTATATGCACACTTGGAACAATTTACACAGAAAATAAATAAATAAACATTTACTGGAAACAGTGCAGATGCAAATGTTGTGTTTTTGCAAAATGTCCCGTGGAAAACGTTAAAAGTAGCCCTTGTGTATGATTAGTTCAACTTTGAAATCAATGCTTTTGGTTTGGTATACATTTTAAAGTGAAAAATATGAGAATCTCAGCGTATTCCGTTACCATGGAATTGCCCAGTGCTAATTGGCACCAATGTGTAGCCTGCCCTATCATACCGCTTGTTCACGGTTGCTACTGACGAACGGCCCTGGGTGTTCCAGACAACAGCAGCAGACTTGATCAGAGAGATCCAGCCCACCACATGAAACAAAGTTCATGCTCGCGAGTGAAAGCAACTCAGTCTCCAAGCCGAGCCTTATAACACACTGCTGGTCATAAAACATGGATGGCCCCAGACAATGAGGCTCATCAACTAGGCCTAAGCCACGGTGAGGCCAACAGGAAACGGACCACTGACAACACACACATCCTAAAGAGAGAGAGAAAAGGAGAGAGAGCAAGATTGAAGATAACGCTGTCTCAGTGAGTACTCACCTCGAATGAGACAAACGCACACATTACTTAAGCAGTATTTAATTGTTCAGTAAGCATTTGTTAAGCAGGTCAGAGGTCCCCAACAGCCAGTAGACACATACCATTCTCCGTCAGAGAGGGTGAGACGGACAGGGAGGCTGAAACGAGACACCTTCCTGGAATGGGGGAGGTGGTCCTGATTGACACTCCACAGAAAAGCCAGTGTTTGCTTCGGTTAACCGTGAAGCCATTATCAGCCCATCATAGGAAGAGTGGTGCGATTGGGTTTCCGATTGCTCTGAAACCCCCTCAACAGCTATTGTGCACCACAGAACATGCAGGCTGATTATGCCCCAGCATACCTTTTCAATAAAATTCATAACACAAGGGGCCTTGTGTGAAGAGGGTCCAAATTATACAGTGATCGCAATGTCAGGGTATAGATTTACCATGGGAAAGATGCAACGCAATAAACACAGGCAATGTTGTCACATGGGGCATGATCGCACATAGTTTGGCATGATCTGTGGGGTTGAAACCTAGCATTACGGCTTGGCTTCTGACAAGCTTCTCAAACTCCTTGATTGGCACTGCCGACCGCCTAATAACAGGCTGTCACCAGCCAACTGAGACACTGGTCAACCTCCAGGTGAAACTCCACAGTCGGCAGCATGCTCTGGGTCTGGGCAGCTGTCAGAAAAGCCAGACCCCTAATACGTAGACTACACTCTGTGGCTTCAAGGCACTGAGCCAGTGTCAACATCATAAAACACGCCCATTATATAGTGCCTTCAGAAAGTATTCATACCCTTTGACCTATTCCACATTTTGTTGTGTTAAAGCCTACATTAAAAATGTATTAAATCGAAAAGATTCTCACCCATCTACACACAATAACCCATAACGACAAAGTGAAAACATGTTTAAAATTTGTGCAAATTTATTGACAATGAAATACAGAAATATCTCATTTATGTAAGTATTCACACCTCTGAAATAACCTTTTAGAATCACCTTTGCCATCAATTACAGCTGTGAGTCTTTCCGGGTAAGTCTCTAAGAGATTTGCAGACCTGGACTGTACAATATTTGCACATTATCTATTGTTTTATTCTTCAAGCTCTGTCAAGTTGGTTGTTGATCATTTCTAGACAGCCATTTTCAAGTCTCGTTATAGATATTCAAGTCGATTTAAGTCAAAACTGTAAGTAGGCCACTCAGGAACTTTCAATGTTGTCTCCCAGTGTGTGTTGGAAAGCAGACGGAACCAGGTTTTCCTCTAGGATTTGCCTTCTATAAAACACTGGAGTCCTTGCCGACGACAAGCATACCTATAATATTGTAGCGACCCACACAGATAGCTGTGTGTTATGTGTTAGGCTAGTAGGTGGTTGTGTTGTACTTGCCAGTACCCAGTGTTCGCGGGGTCCGACATGCCAATCAACCTGCTATCTGCCAATCACGGGAATGCCTGGAATGTTCTGATGCCGGGCATCCTGGCGGTTGGCGGAGTGGCTTGGAGGGGGGTTGGGCAGGGGGATGGAGCATTGGAAGTTAAGACCGGGTTTAGCCTTTGTTCTCTCTCTTACGTCTGGACTTCACAAGAGAAGGTTACGATTGGCTTGTGGGTTCTTTCATTTATTTGGCGTGGGCTACTGCCAAACAGTAGCCTGTGTAAAGTTGGTTTAATAAACCGTAAATTCGTAAACTCAATCCTCTGTCTGGACAATTGTACCTTTATGATCTAGTCAGGTCATTACAATATGATGCAGCCCCCACCAAGCTTCACAATATGAAGAGTGGTACTCAGTGATATGTTGAGTTGGATTTGGACTAAACACAACGCTTTGTATTGAGGAATTAAAGTTAATTTCTTTGCCACATTTTTTTGCAGTTGTACTTTAGTGCCTTACTGCAAACAGGATTCATGTTTTGTCAAATTTGTATTCTGCACAGGCATCCTTCTTTTCACTCTGTCATGTAAGTTAGTATTGTGGAGTAACTACAACGTTGTTGACCCATCCTCAGTTTTCTCCTATCGTGGTTTCATGGTGAAATCCCTGAGTTGTTTCCTTCCTCTCCAGCAACTGAGTTAGGAAAGACACCTGTATCTTTGTTGTGACTAGGTGTACTGATACACTATACAAACTGTAATTAATAACTTCACCATGCTCAAAGGAATATTCAATGTTTGATTTCTTATTTATCTACCAATAAGTGCCCTTCATTGCGAGGCATTGGCTTGAATCTGTGTATGAAATTGACAGCTCAACTGAGGAACCTTACAGATAATTGCATGTGTGGGGTACAGAGATGAGGTAGTCATTTGAAAATCATGTTAACCACTATTATTACATACAGATTGAGCCCATGCAACTTAATATGACTTGTTAAGCACCTTTTTTGCCTCATTTAGGCTTCCCATAACAAAGGGGGTTGAATACTTGACTCAAGACAATTCAGCTTTTCATTTTTTATGAATTTGTAAACATTTCTAAAAACATAATTCCACTTTGACCTTATGGGGGGGCGGGGGGGGGGGGGGGGGGTAATTGTGTGTAGGCCAGGGACACAAAATCTCAATTTAATCGGTTTTAAAAATCAGGCTGTAACACAACAAAATGTGGAAAAAGTCAAAGGGTGTGAATACTTTCTGAAGGCACTGGATACATATAATTTCCCTGATGGTGGAAGTTCTTAGAATAACAGGACAAACATATTAGTGAGTGGGGGACTGGTGGTTGACAAGCTTTCATCAGCTTCCCTGCTGCCAGGCTGTGACACGATTTAAGTGCAATAACAACGATACTGCTCACTCTGCACATTTTCAGCATTCTCATGGAGACTTTTTTCATGTCTGTGCTAGACAGGAGGTCTTCATAAACACTCGACTGGAACAGACACGTTAATGTAGGCCTTTTGAAGGTCAGAAGAACGTTTTATAACCCCATTTGAATACTTCTCATTAGTCATTAAAGCTACTCGGTCTCAAACCATTATTTTCCCACAAACATCCAACCCATTTGGTACATTAAAATGTTTGTTTCATAACGATAATGACACAACCTAATGGACAGATAAGTCCATCTTTAATGCCGTCTTTTCCACAGTGGTTTCATCAACTTATTTCTCGCATAGGCCTACAGGTTGCCAGCACAGAGTATAAACAGTCTCATCCTACACCAGGCATCATGCTTAATAACTAGGTGATGATTTGTAAACAAATGAAAGTTACAGACAGCTTGGACTCACCTCGGTGGACGGCATGCTGACAACACCTGTTGATCTGCGCTTCTCCCTCAGCTTTCTTTTCTCTATCTGTCCTTTCCCCTTCCTGGCGCTTGGACCACTGTTTTTCTTCTCTTTGCCTTTACTGGGTGAGGGGCTCTCCTTGTCACTGCCATGGTCATTGCATGCAGTAGGGCTGGACTCTTGTGGGGTGTAGGGCACTTTCTCCGGCTGCGGTGTCTTCTTCAGATTACTCCCCGGTGTATCCGCTCCTTTGACGGCTGGTGTCGGGTGTGGTTCATCGTCAGGTCTCTTCAAGGCTGAGGAGGATGATGAGCGAGCCATGGGGTATGATGTCCCGCGGTCCGGGTTGCCGTTGTTGTTAAGTTCGGTGCTCGAGGTAGCATTGCGCATCTCACTTTTGTTGCTGTGGCTCCCCAGGGACGCAGGGGCAATACCACCGGTAGCCGCAGCGATGTCCCCAAGCATTTTTGCCCTCATTTTCTCCCGTTTAGCCTTCCATTCCTCCAGAAAGTCTGTCTGTGCATTTGGTTTAAATCCACCCGTTGCCATGTTCCTTTTTGAATATGTGGATTTTTCACCAGTGGCTTTACTAAGTTTGTAAACTACGTTCCTTCAGCAGTGAATTTGTAATTTCCGTTTTTAAATCAGGTTACCGTGCAATCGTCTTTCGCTTCTAATGGCACCACATTACTCAAAACGACTCGGTCTACAGGTAATGGAGAATCACAGTTAGTGTAAATTTGGTACAAACTTCAATGAAACGACCTCATTTCGAAATTACTATCCGTGTGTAAAGTGTATCTTATTGTTTTTACAAACTAGCCTTCCCATATACAAACAGGGTTTGAACTATAACTCATAGCAAAGTTGGTGCTACAGTAGATAATCACAACAAGTCGATCATTTTTTGAAGTTATATTTTCTCCCCAAAAATGTTAAAGTAACTTATTGGAAATAACATGAATCACTTAGCGAACCATTATAACAGTGACATTCGTTTCTAAGAAGACTCACCTGTTATTTTGCAGTGCTTTCGCTCTCTCAGGTGAACATTCCGTAGGAATGAATTGTAGCCTACTTCACTGCAAACTCGATGAGTCACATGCAACCTAGGGAACAGTGCGGCTCTGACTCAACTCCCTCTCCTGGGCTTCTCCGAACCCATACGAAGACTCACGAATACATACGAAATTAAATGGATTGAGCATATTCCGTTAATGAAAATGTTTGCGTTGTACTTGCTGTGTCTAAACACCTTTCTTTGATATTTTTCAACTAAATGTTTCTTCTTTTTTTTTACAGCATCTAAGCTACAAGGTGGAAATAAACAAGAAAAAAAATGTCTCAGCCTAATCATAGACTATATAGTGTATATTCTTTTTAACCAATAGGCTGTATAGGTGGAGGTTGGTGAGAGGAGCTATAACAGTCTGACTACACTGCTAGCGTCACATGCACGAGCATTGAAAAGTACATAAAAAAATATATATTATTAAATTATTGCACCCACACTGCTCACGCGCGCCAACGAGTGTCTGCATTGCCAAGGGCTAACACGGAACCCAAACTGGCTGTGCGCGTGCGCCATCGTGCATAAGTTTATTTTGTCCCCCCACACCAACCGTGGTCATGATACGCAGGTTAAAATATCAAAACAAACTCTGAACCAATTACATTAATTTGGGGACAGATCAGCAAGCTAGCTAGCTTGCACTTGGTAGCTAATTTGTCCTATTTAGATAGCTTGCTGTTGCTAGCTAATTTGTCCTGGGATATAAACATTGAGTTGTTATTTTACCTGAAATGCACAAGGTCCTCTACTCCGACAATTAATCCACATATAAAACAGTCAGCCGAATCGTTTCTAGTCATCTCTCCTCTTCCAGGCTTTTTCTTCTCTGGACTTTATATTGCGATTGGCAACTTTCATAAATTAGGTGCGTTACCGCCACCGACCTTGTTCGTCTTTCAGTCACCCACGTGGGTATATCCAATGAGGAGATGGCACGTGGGTACCTGCTTCTATAAACCAATGAGGAGATGGGAGAGGCAGGACTTGCAGCGCGATCTGCGTCACAAATAGAACTGACTTCTATTTTAGCCCTTGGCAACGCAGACGCTTGCGAGCAGTGTGGGTGCAATAATTGAATAATATAGATTTTTAAATGTATTTCGCACGAGACACGAGCGGTGTAGTCAGCATGTAAAATAGAAGTCAGTTCTATTTGTGACGCAGATCGCGCTGCAAGTCCTGCCTCTCCCATCTCCTCATTGGTTTATAGAAGCAGGTACCCACGTGCCATCTCCTCATTGGATTTACCCATGTGGGTGATATAAAGATGAACGAGGACAGTGGCGGTAAGGCGTTGGATGAGTCACCCAGCACCAGAGCGCTTCAGAGGTGAACATTATTAATCAATCAATAACAAAACAGGCATACCAACCCACTATGTGGCTATGTGTGAGGGTCATGATGTAAGTGCATAGTTGTTTCCACACTTCCCATAAGAGCTGGTTGAAAATAACCCTAGGATGAGTGAGGGTGCCAGACTGATTCACAGTGATTTTTTTATATATATTTTTTTATTTAACTAGGCAAGAACTAAATGACATTTTATTCAGTTAAGAACAAATTCTTATTTTGTAAATAATCTTATTTTGTCATTGTACTGGCCCAACACTCTAACCACTAGGCTACCTGCCACCCTTATATAGTGATGGTAATACAGCCATATGGATGAATGGGAGAAGACTCACTCAGATATCCTAGCTGGGTTCAAACAAGACAGTGACCTTGACTGAACAGCCAGTATGCAGCCAATAGCACCTTTACCATTCACCAAACCAGATTAATTATGTAAATGCAGGGGGTGCTTACAGTGTAGGTTCTCTTTGGGTTGATTAGGTTCAGTTCAGTTTAAAATATTTTACAATCATACCAAACAGAACCTAGGAACCCACTATATTCACATAACAAGCTGTGATGATGTGAATACGGTCTGTGCTTATTTTCAGCTCTCTTGCAACATACTTTGGAAGCTGCCATATCTCCTGGAGTTATTTACATTTGATTTAGTCCTTATTTTTATGGATCTCTGTTTAAGGAAATATACTGCTGCATCTGTTGCGGTGTAGCGATGAACGCAGAGCTCCAATAACTCTGGTTGACATTCCTACCTATTCAATCTGTGTTCTCATTACCATTCCACTTCTCTGTGCAGCTCTTGCCTCCCTCTGAGGGCCCATTACTCCATCTCTACTCGCCCCGGACAAGCCCTAAACTTATAGGCTCTTGCTGTTTGAAACCTAATTTCATGCCGTGATAATGGCTCCATAGCTTAGCTGTGCTGCTGCACTGGGTTGGTTACTGCTGAAGGAGTGTGCTCAGGGTAGGTATGCAGGAAGCTGTAGCCTGTTTCCTAAGGTTGCACTGGTGTTTAGGCAACATTGTCAATCTCCAGATATGTTCAATAACGACATGGCACACAGTCAGAGGACAGGGTTTTTTTCTGACCATGTGACCTGACCAGGAAAAGCTCCAGGCCCTAGAAAACCTTTTTTTTTTTTTTAAACCTTTAGCAGGGAGTCCTATTGAGACCAAGGCCTCTTTTCCAAGGGAGCCCCTGCATGAACACAATTGATAAAATGTGCAACATTGAAACATACAACGTAATTAGAACATACAATATTACTAGCAATTTAAGAAGTAAAACACATTCCTCAACAATGAGGTCATCATTAGCAATTGAACTACATTATACAATGTCTATATAATAATCTACTGTTTGTAAACTACATATATTAGACAGTATTGTACATGTGCTGAAATTATTTATTGTAGATAAAGGAGAAAAGTACCTAGGTGAAAGGAATTAGACACCTTTGTCTTAAAATAGTGGCTCATCTAAGGGTTGAGGTCACACTGCTGCATATTTAGCATTTTTCTATCTGCTTTTTGGGAAGCTGAAATACGAGAGGGCAGTTGTTGTCGCTCACAGAGGCTCGCTCCATGCCAACACAAACTGTGCTCCTCTTTCAACTAATCCCCACTTAGCATTCCAATAATGCATTTCCCCTGGGAGAGATAACTGTGTGAACTCCCTTTCTGAATGTCTCACAGTGTTAAGTCTTATCTCTGGTGGGTTAAAGACATTCTATAAAAGCAGTCTGCTACTTTTTCCTCCATGTTACACATAGCCCAGACTGCTCATTTCCGGTGGAGTTGTAGAAAAATACAGAGTGCAGTCGAACAGGAAAATCTTCATAGCCAGTAATCTCAAAACATAACATAATATCCAACATTTTTCTTTCACAGTTTTTTATCCATCCCACAGTTATGCATTAAGTTAAAAGCCATGAGGTGGTCTATAAAAGGAAAATGATTTCCCTTTATTCAGTTTCAACTGGAGCTTTTTCTTGGATATAAACTTAGACTGAGTGGACAAAACATGACATAGACTGACCCGGTTAAAGCTATGATCCCTTATTGGGTTGTGCAACTCAGTATTAGGAAGGTGTTCTTAATGATTTGTACACTCTGTGTATATTGTACTAACTCTATGAAAACATTCACATTCCGAAGGGATACTCTCACCAAACGGCATCATCCCTCACCACTACATAACATTCCCTTATTTACCCATTTTGGGTCATAATACTTCATTTTATGGTCTAAGTCTGAGTCATTGTCTCCTTTCTATAAGTGACTGGACAATCAGACTCACAACACAGACGGCACCATACGCCTTACAAGTCTTGTGAGTGTTTGACATACCAGAAGAGCTGAGGAGAATGCATATGCCTCTCAGTAGAATGAACAGGATTGCTGGCTGGCCCTCTGAAAGAAGCTTGGCCAGAGGCAGGAAGGAAGTGAGGCAGACGGACAACAGAGTCCTGGGTGAGACTTCCTCACACACTGAGGGAGTGAGGGAAGAGAGAGAGACTACCCCAAATTATATGTAAAGTTGTTGACTAGCCACATCAGAACCAGATCATTCTCTACTGAACCAAAGGCCCCAGTCAGGTTTAGGGTTGCCTGTACTCCTCTGGTGATGTGAACTCTGACTCTATGGATCCATTCGTCTCTCTCTCTCTATGTCCAGTATGTGTAGGTCCGTTAACCCTCCTGTGCCCTCCAACGGCTTCTCATGCCATCTGCGGGGTGCCATCTGGTGAGTGTGATGTGGTGGGTGACTAAGTGGGACAGTTAGCCAACCTGTTCCATGTTCTGTACCACAGAGTCAGTACATCCTTCTGCTGATTGGCTCCTACTGTGGTTTAGCCAACAGGATGTCAGCTACAGATGATGCATCAGTAGATGTATCATACCATCGTAGGCAGAGTGTGCATGAATCAATAGCCCTATTTCTGTCTTCCATTAGCATGTATCCTTCGTCCTCCTGATCTTGACCTGATTTAGTATATTTACACTAATAAGATCTGATCACAGTCAGATCACAATGCCTCTTTTAATCATCTACACTAAAAATTTTGGCACAGAGTGTGGACAAGATCAGGACAAAGGCTGCATGTTAGAACCATGTATAAACATGGCTAGAATGGGCTAATATGGTTAGCTGCATAAAAGTGGTGTTGTCTTGTCTGAACTTGCTTTGGTCTAATCCATTCCTATACCCTGAGTGTCTGAATAATATGTGGTTTGTCTGCTGCAGTAAGGCTATGTTTATGACTCCCTGTTTGACACCTCAGTGAGATGGAGCAGAAAGTATGAGGGTGGGAATGGCAACTCCCAATGTTTTGTAACCCCGTTCCCAACCACCCTACTGTACTGTACTGTATGTGGGGAATGACAGCGGACACAGAGGCAATTTGAACACTTCCAAAGCACAATGTTCTTCTAATTGCTCCAATTAACACTGTGTTTTCATTAATCATGCATCCAACTCGTTTGAATTGTCCAATCGACAAGATCTGGGCTTCCGTAATGCGAGTATGGCACATGTTGTAACAGCCCGGTCAGCTATTGTACCATTGTCTGTCTGTGGAGCAGAGGGGCTTTGTTCACCCAGCGTGTCTGATACGGGCGGCAGAGAGCTTTCTGCTCGTCAGCTGTTCTGTTCTGCCTCTGTTAGTTAGCTCACACTCTGCAACTTCAGCAAAGTGCAGGACAGAGGAAAGGGAGATGAATGAGGCGCAGACAGCGGTGGAAAAATGAGGAGAGAAGGGAAGGGATCAGAACGCGGTGTACGACAGGAGCTGCTGTGGAGATCTAATTCCCCTCTCTGGATGATTTCAAACCCAGAAAAGCACATAATCTTGTGGCAGAACAGTTGTCAGGAATCAAAGAATCAGGCTTCACTACCAATCATAAGCAGCTTTTGGGTCTAAGCCCCCAGTGATTTGCTTTGAGCCTCAGTGAGGGAAAATTCTACCCTATCAAATACAACAGATGAAGTCTGCCTCTGATGAAATGTTTATGCTTCATTCTATTTACCTACTGAAATCTCAGGGAAACAGATAGGTTGTCATCTAAGTGTTTTCTGTCTGGTCCACAGGTTCACAGTGGAGATCAGGCAAAACAGAACACGTTCATCCTTTGCAGTGAGAAGAGCGATTCCAGCCCCTGTGTGTGTTTGTGTTATTAAACACACAGAAACCACTACAAACGTCCTCTAGATGTGTTTGGTTGGATCATAATGGTATCATCAGATAGTAATAAGAACTCCACATACGCAGTGTCCTGACTATGTTTCTCAAACACTTGGTCTGTAATGCAAGCATATGACATTATGACAATTTCTGGTCTACAGTACCATTGTACTCTCTCCCTTGGGGATGCTGGGAAAGCAATGAATAGACTACACTAATTAAATCCATTTGTTTCTATAATTATCTCTGGTCATTTTCTAAACCTGGGAAGCTACCCAACTGATATTTTTCCCATTAGCTTTGCGCAAGGTCCTGAAGAAGACAATTTGTTTGAGGTAGCTATGGAGGAAAGTCCATATGGACTCCAGACACAGACCAGGCTCAGTCCCACTATCATTGTGCAAAAAGGAAATGGAAAAATACAAGTATTTTGCATGCTGACTCTTATCCTCAAAGTATTATCTAAGCTTGGAGTTGGTTCTTTGAAGAGCACCATTGGAGCAGGGCATTCTCTCTGCCAAGAGCAGTCAATGTAAATGATGAAATATGATTTATTAATAAGCAACTCCATCGGTTTTATTAGAGATATGTACTGACCACAGCAGTGAACTGTTGAAACTCTGGCTTGAGGTCTGATCCTCTTAGGTGGATGTAAGATCCTTTGTTCCCCATCTGATCCCCGGATCAATTTAACCCTGATTAAATAACTGTCACCAGTATCCATGACATTGGTTGCCACTGATATTGACCTTGTAGTGTATATTCTTGTGTGTATTTATTTTATATAACTTAGTATCACTGCATTGTTGAGAAGGAGCTTGCAAGCAGCAAGCATTTCACTATACTGTTTACACTGGCTGTATCCTGTGCATGTGACAAATCAACTCAGATTTGATTTGGGAGAGAGAAAAAGAAGAGGAGCAGACAAGAAAGTTTAAAACAATAGATGTCACATTTGATGGAATATTCCCAGCGGTGGTAAAAGTACCCAATCATCATACTTGAGTAAAAGTAAAGATAAGTTAATCGTGTCATGACTGTCCTGATCAGGTCAGGTTACAGGAGACCACAACCCTACAGATTATCTCTCAACCCCAACAGAGGAGGAGAGATCTAGGGGTCTGAAGATGTGGGTTTTTTATGACCCCTCATGCCCCTGGTAAATCTTAGGCCACACAACATTTCTCTGCCTCCTCAATATGGAGAACCAGCCTCAGAACATTAAACATGAAATAATGGGACTTTGGAACAATGGTTTCCGTCAGCCACAATGGTGGTCATGACGATAGATGGAATATGAAAATGCATGTCATTTTTGTTTTGTTATTAAAGGTTAATAGATGACGTTATTACGAAAACATTGTAACGTCAACAGTTTACCTAGTATATGTTTGATGTTTATACATTGTACGTTGTATGGAAAATGTCAAAATCAAAGAGAATGTTTTGGTAAAGATGAAATGTGAAGTTAGTTGTCTAAAATTGGATTTGAGTAAAATCTAGACATTGCCCTTAACTTGGAACGCCAAGAGAATTGCCCTAAAGACGGTTACGCCCACTTCTGACCCGAGGGTATAAAACCTGTGAGTGAAGAATTTACAGATAAGACTAAGTGACCCAAGCTGCAGCAGAGGTCTAAAAAGTCAAAGAACCCAAAACGCAACACAAGTTTGAAGACAAAGAAATCTTTTTCTACCCAAGCTACGGATGAGTAGCTGTGTCTAAGCGGGTGAATTCAAGTCGAACCACCTAGCCTCCACTCCCCATCGAATCATGGTATCTACACTGTTTCATTCCTACGCTGTGAGCTCTGAGCTACAGAGCTGTCTGTCCTCATCAGAGCCCTTCCAGAGCAAGGGTGAGGAAACAGACTCCTAAGCCAAAAGGACACTGACATCGTGAGGACAACCAACGAGTTGCGCCGGAAAAGTGCGTCATTGAGCAGCCTGAACGGTTCACGCAGAGAATCCACAGAGACCTTCCCCACGTAATTACATCATTATATTCTGGCCCATAAGAGTGGCAGTTTGGGGCAAGGCTAGGGTTAGAATAAGCATAGCTGACAAATTCACCCAAATGTATATTTCTCTCGTGTACTTTCTCTTTTTCTCTCTCTTTTAAATCCCCATTTTGGGTAACACGCGCCATAGTGTGTTGGCCCGTTATACTAAGTTCTAATTAATAGCCTAGAATGTGTTTTTGTGTATGTATATCTTTTATCACCATTTTAGCTTTCTAGTAAATAAATGCTCAACTAAGATTGGTGTGGTACAAACTCATTGGTGAGACCCGGGTCCATGCAGATTCTCGGATTATGCGACGTTCAGAACGAGACTGTAGAGGAAACTGATTAATTAGCGGCTGTTGTAAAATCGATATTCTGATATTCTTTTAGTTAATTTGGGAAATGGAAACTCAATAAACCTCATTTTCCCATGGTGCCCCAGGTTAATGAGTTAATAATTGCTTGATTCAGTTAATCACGCAATTAGAAACCTTTAATCATTCGATGAGCAACAGTCGTCACATTAACTAATACAACGTCACGACAACAGAAAATGACTCAAGTAAAAGTGAACGTCACCAAGTAAAATACTACTTGAGTAAAAGTCAAAAAGTATTTGGTTTAAAACTTACAAGTAAAAGTATAAATAATTTCAAATTTCTTGTATTAAGCGTACCAGAAGGCACCATTAAATTTTTTATGACAGATAGCCAAGGGCACGCTCCAACACTCAGACATAGTTGAAGTCGGAAGTTTACATACACTTAAGTTAGTCATTAAAACTAGTTTTTCAACCACTTCACAAATTTCTTGTTAACAAACTATAAGTCATTTTTACAACAATTGTTTACAGACAGGATATTTCACTTATAATTCACTGTATCACAATTCCAGTGGGTCAGAAGTTGACATACACTAAGTTGACTGTGCCTTTAAACAGCTTGGACAAAATCAGAAAAGGATGTCATGGCTTTAGAAGCTTCTGATAGGCTAATTGACATAATTTGAGTCAATTGGAGGTGTACCTGTGGATCTATTTCAAGGCCACCCTTCAAACTCAGTGGCTCTTTGCTTGACATCATGGGAAAATCAAATGAAATCAGCCAAGACCTCAGAAAATAATTGTAGACCTCCACAAGTCTGGTTCATCCTTGGGAGCAATTTCCAAACGTCGGAATGTACCACGTTTATCTGTACAAACAATAGTACGCAAGTATAAACACCATGGGATCACGCAGCCGTCATACCGCTCAGGACGGAGACAAGTTCTATCTCCTAGAGATGAACGTACTTTGGTGCGAGAAGTGCAAATCAATCCCAGAACAACAGCAAATGACCTTGTGAAGATGCAGGAGGAAACAAGTAAAAAAGTATTTATATCCACAGTAAAACGAGTCCTATATCGACATAACCTGAAAGGCCGCTCAGCAAGGAAGAAGCCTCTGCTCCAAAACCTCCATAAAAAAGCCAGACTATGGTTTGCAACTGCACATGGGGACAAAGATCGTA
Organism: Oncorhynchus clarkii lewisi; assembly: GCF_045791955.1. Classification (NCBI taxonomy): domain Eukaryota; kingdom Metazoa; phylum Chordata; class Actinopteri; order Salmoniformes; family Salmonidae; genus Oncorhynchus; species Oncorhynchus clarkii. Next base: position 11,743,863 of record NC_092167.1, read on the forward strand.
CTTTTTGGAGAAATATCCTATGGTCTGTTGAAACAAAAATAGAACTGTTTGGCCATAATGACCATCGTTATGTTTGGAGGAAAAAGGGGGAGGCCTGCAAGCCAAAGAACACAATCCCAACCGTGAAGCACGGGGGTGGCAGAATCATGTTGTGGGAGTGCTTTGCTGCAGGAGGGACTGGTGCACTTCACAAAATAGATGGCATCATGAGGAAGGAACATTATGTGGATATATTGACGCAACATCTCAAGACATCAGGCAGGAAGTTGAAGCTTGGTCGCAAATGGGTCTTCCAAATGGACAATGACCCCAAGCATACTTCCAAAGTTGTGGGAAAATAGCTTAAGGACAACAAAGTCAATGTATTGAAGTGGCCATAACAAAGCCCTGACCTCAATCCTTTAGAAAATGTGTGGGCAGAACTGAAAAAGCATGTGCGAGCAAGGAGGCCTACAAATCTGACTCAGATACACCAGCTCTGTCAGGTGGAATGGGCCAAAATTCACCCAACTTATTGTGCTACCTGAGACGTTTGACTCAAGTTAAACAATTTAAAGGCAATACTACCAAATACTAATTGAGTGTATGTAAACTTCTGACCCACTGGGAATGTGATGAAAGAAATAAAAGCTGAAATAAAGCATTCTCTCTATTATTATTCTTACATTTCACATTTTTAAAAGAAAGTGGTGATCCTAACTGACCTAAAACAGGGAATTTTTACTAGGATTAAATGTCTGGAATTGTCAAAAACTGAGTTTAAATGTATTTGGCTAAGGTAAACTGCCAACTTCAACTGTAACTCAGACATAATTTACAAATTAATCGTGTGTGTTTAGTGAGTCTGCCAGATCAGAGTTAGAGGGATGTTCATTTTAATAAGTGTGTGAATTAGACTATTTTCCTGTCCTGCTAAGCATTCAAAATGTAACGTGTACATTAGGGTATCAGGGGAAATGTAGGGAGTAAAAAGTACATTATTTTCTTTAGGAATGTAGTGAAGTAAAAGTAATTAAAAATAGAAATAGTAAAGTACAGATAAAAAATACTTTACACTATTTCTACTTAAGTACTTTACACCACTGGAGATTCCATAGAGTCCATAGTCTAGCATGGTATGAGTTGCAGTGGCCTCCATACCGTACCATGCATTGTATTATCAACATAACCTTACCTCCTTTAAGCTTTGGTCCTGTGTACTCGTCCTCAACCACGGCATAGCGGAAAGCAATATTTGTCACAAAGTGTTTAACAGCAACCCAACCTTAAGGAAGAGCATCTTATTTTAAGAAGGGACTCAGGGCTATGCTCAGCCCCTCTGCTGGCTTACTTCCCTAGGACTGGTCCATCTCTCACTCGCCCCAGTTTCCATCAACTATACAATTAAGCACATGATGGCACGCATAAACACACAGATGTTACTGTAATATTTGAACATTAAATTGTGTCAACCAGACCACCCACAGCCCTCTATGTTCATAGATATCAGAATTGTTGAGGGGTAGGTATAGCCAATGACTTGCTTTCTGCAAGTGGCCATAACACACTGCAACCCCTGGGGGCGCCACCAGCCTAGTTAAATTGATGTTAGTCAGTTCCGCAACCCTGAAGTAGTTTGACATTTATTGTCATGTGTCTTGTCCTGGAGTCAGAAATTAGCAATATCCCCTTAGACAGGCCAGTTTCAAAGTCAAAATTGGCTATATTGAAAACAAAAATGACCTTTTAGGTCTTCATCTAAGGTTAGCCATTAGGGTTAGCAATATGGTTAAGGTTAAAATCTGATTTTATGACTTTGTGGCTGTGCCAGCTAGTGAACTTTGCAGAGCTGCCTCCAGAACAAGATTCATGACAAAAAACACGAACCTGAAAGTAATCTATGGGCCAGGAGAAACTAATCCATGGTTGACATGGGTCTAAATCACATCCCTATTATTGCAGGTGAAACTGACCTGAGGTGGTGGTGGATGTAGGCCTAGAGGAGCATGGTTGTTGGGCTCTCCCCGGCTGAGCTGGGTGTTTCCATTCAATGTGGGTTAAAACAAACTGACCTGAGGTGGTGGTGGATGTAGGCCTAGAGGAGCATGGTTGTTGGGCTCTCCACTGCTGAGCTGGGTGTTTCCATTCAATGTGTTAAAACAAACTGACCTGAGGTGGTGGTGGATGTAGGCCTAGAGGAGCATGGTTGTTGGGCTCTCCACTGCTGAGCTGGGTGTTTCCATTCAATGTGGGTTAAAACAAACTGACCTGAGGTGGTGGTGGATGTAGGCCTAGAGGAGCATGGTTGTTGGGCTCTCCACTGCTGAGCTGGGTGTTTCCATTCAATGTGGGTTAAAACAAACTGACCTGAGGTGGTGGTGGATGTAGGCCTAGAGGAGCATGGTTGTTGGGCTCTCCCCGGCTGAGCTGGGTGTTTCCATTCAATGTGGGTTAAAACAAACTGACCTGAGGTGGTGGTGGATGTAGGCCTAGAGGAGCATGGTTGTTGGGCTCTCCACTGCTGAGCTGGGTGTTTCCATTCAATGTGGGTTAAAACAAACTGACCTGAGGTGGTGGTGGATGTAGGCCTAGAGGAGCATGGTTGTTGGGCTCTCCACTGCTGAGCTGGGTGTTTCCATTCAATGTGGGTTAAAACAAACTGACCTGAGGTGGTGGTGGATGTAGGCCTAGAGGAGCATGGTTGTTGGGCTCTCCCTGGCTGAGCTGGGTGTTTCCATTCAATGTGGGTTAAAACAAACTGACCTGAGGTGGTGGTGGATGTAGGCCTAGAGGAGCATGGTTGTTGGGCTCTCCACTGCTGAGCTGGGTGTTTCCATTCAATGTGGGTTAAAACAAACTGACCTGAGGTGGTGGTGGATGTAGGCCTAGAGGAGCATGGTTGTTGGGCTCTCCACTGCTGAGCTGGGTGTTTCCATTCAATGTGTGTTAAAACAAACTGACCTGAGGTGGTGGTGGATGTAGGCCTAGAGGAGCATGGTTGTTGGGCTCTCCCTGGCTGAGCTGGGTGTTTCCATTCAATGTGTGTTAAAACAAACTGACCTGAGGTGGTGGTGGATGTAGGCCTAGAGGAGCATGGTTGTTGGGCTCTCCCTGGCTGAGCTGGGTGTTTCCATTCAATGTGTGTTAAAACAAACTGACCTGAGGTGGTGGTGGATGTAGGCCTAGAGGAGCATGGTTGTTGGGCTCTCCCCGGCTGAGCTGGGTGTTTCCATTCAATGTGTGTTAAAACAAACTTGAACTTTTACTTGGTACACATGAATAGGAATGAGTAGACATTGTTATTTCTAAAAACATGTACACTCGTTTGTTATAAACAAAATACAGGTAGCAGTTTTGACAGAGATACTAACATGGCTAACATAGCCCTATGTTTGTCGATATCATAACTGTAGAGGGTAGGTATGGCATGACTTACTTTCTGCAAGCAGCCATAACACACTGCATCCACCAGGGGATGCCATCAGCCTAATTTTGTAATAATATATATATAGATATATATTTTTTTTTTCTCTCTCTAATTTTGTAATAATGTTCTTATTCGAATTCATCTTCCACATTGACAAAAAAAAGATAAAACAACAACTACAATAAATAAATAAATTAAGAAAAAACAAACAGAAGAAAATGAAATACAAAAACGCAGTTTAAATAGAGTAATTAGGCCCAATACATGGAACATACAGTATAATCATGAGACAAATAAACAACAAACTGCCTGCTGCCTGACGAAATCACTATTTCAATAGTTCTTAAAAATAGATAAGGCATACTTTTAAGACTGCTGAATAACAACTATATATCAATTATACTGATATTTTTTTTATCTGTCGGGTAGAGATACTGTACCTAAGCAACTGCTCTCTATCTCTCTTCTGTGCTAGAGATGGTAGCGACAACAAGACATTCCACATCCATTTTTTTCCCGGATCTGGACCACTATGGTCTCTACTCATTGCCCAGCATTCAAGATGAACGTTCATATATGCCGTTTCGTGAGGTTTGCCATCTTTCTAGATCCAGTTTTACTGGGATTACTACGCCTGCACACTAGCACTCAGTGCACACAAGGAGCAGTGACAATGTGATCACGTTATCCAAAAACATGACAGACATTGGACGAATATAAAATTGTAATATCTTCGGCTGTGAGTGAAAGCCAAAGATATAAAAAAATGTATTCGTCCAATGTCTGTCATGTTTTTGGATAATGTGATCACATTGTCACTGCTCCTTGTGTGCACTGAGTGCTAGTGTGCAGGCGTTGTAATCCCAGTAAAACTGGCTCTAGAAAGATGGCAATCCTCATGAAACGGTGTATACGAACGTCCATCTTGGATGCCGTCTCTACAGTCTCTTGTGACAAGGTAGGGTTGGTATACAGAAGATAGCCCTATTTGGTAAAAGACCAAGTCCATATTAGGGCAAGAACAGCTCAAATAAGCAAAGAGAAACGACAGTCCATCATTACTTTAAGACAAAGGTCAATCAATTGGACGGCCAAGAAGAAGCACGAAGCTGAAAAGTTATCACCGTTTCATTAGAACTACAACTCCCACCAGCTGAATATCTCACTTTCTCCACTTTTTGGGGGGCATTTTCTAAAAGTACTGGCAGTCAGTAAAAAAAAAATGGCCTGTAACTAATGGGTTCTGTTTCCATACTGTAAGTCCTCAGTTCAAATAGGCACACTAACACTGGGTGGCAAAGTTGTGTCTTTAAACTCTGTCACACCATTATCATTATATTACATGGCATTTAATAGTGGAACTGATTTATAATAAAGTGATTGCTCAATCTGTACAACATTTGACAAATTATGAATTTCTTATTTACCTTGCTATTATAATCATAAGGTGACAGCAAAGTATATTGTCACCCTTGCACTTTTCTTCAAATAAGTTGAAATAAAAAAAAAATATATATATATATTTTGGTCTCCACAACATTTTGGATCGTCAACATTGCATTTTTTTTAAACTTAAATGTACTATTTTATTTGATACTTGGTTGCACAGACAAGTGAACTGCAAAACAAGCAATTTATTTTAAAAGATATAGAGAAAAGTGCAAGGCTGTCAATCAATAGAGATGGAAAGAGGCCTTATTTTTGGGCTTGGCTGCTGCGGTTTTTAAGGCTATTTTCATTCATAAGTAGTACATTCGCTTCTTTTATGTTTGAAAAAAGTGTCAAACTAATATCAAACACAGTACAGTATCAAGAAAGGCAGAAACAACTTATCCAATAGAAAGACTAGATCACACTTGTAGTCGATGTCATGGCGACGTTGGCTAGCTAATCTCATGCGCAAAAACACGTCATCGGGTCTAACGGTCTTGTTGTGCGAACTGTGCATGTGCACTGACAAATCAAAGGCACTCCTTCGATATAAAGTTGCTTTTGACCTAAATTAAAACATTTCAGTTATCACTTTCACGAGGTTGGAGTCATAACATGTCCATCTACTTAAGACATTGGCTCGACTCTAGGTTGTGCCTCTATATTTACAGATAATTAACAACTAAGGAATAATTTCTCACTTCTCCCATTGACTCATACCAAATGCCTTTTATGAAAAATATTTGACACAAGTATGACACATCGCCGAAAATTTGAAAAATCTCAATTGAACTAGCCTTCTCCTTCCGCCTTAATAGCACGCCGGAGCGTGCCTGTTTGAACCGCAGAGTAGCCTAGTGGTTAGAGCATGGACTAGTAACCGGAAGATTGCAAGTTCAAACCCCCGAGCTGACAAGGTACAAATCTGTCGTTCTGCCCCTGAACAGGCAGTTAACCCATTGTTCCTAGGCCGTCGTTGAAAATAATTGTTCTTAACTGACTTGCCTAGTTAAATAAAGGTTAAAAAAAACTGAGTATTTACAGTATGGTAAGAACCCAAAAAAGCGGCTACAGGCCGCTTTTTTTTTTACTGACTGCCAGTACTTTTAGAAAATGCCCCCTGGAGAACGTGAGATATACAGCTGGTGGGAGTTGTAGTTCTAATGAAACGGTGATAACTTTTCAGCTTCGTGCATCTTCTTTGTCCATCCAATTGATTGACCTTCACGTCTTAAAGTAATGATGGACTGTCGTTTCTCTTTGCTTATTTGAACTGTTCTTGCCATAATATGGACTTGGTCTTTTACCAAATAGGGCTATCTTCTGTATACCAACCCTACCTTGTCACAAGAGACTGTAGAGACAGCATCCAAGAAAGACGTTCATATATGCCGTTTCGTGAGGTTTGCCATCTTTCTAGAGCCAGTTTTACTGGGATTACTACGCCTGCGCACTAGCACTCAGTGCACACAAGAAGTGACGATGTCATCACGTTATCCAAAAACATGACATTGGACGAATAAAATTCTTATATCTTTGGCCTGAACTCATAGCTAAAGATATTACAATGTTATATTTGTCCAATTTATTTAAAGAAAAGTGCAAGGGTGCCAATATACTGTATGATTATAATAGCAATGTAAATAAGAAATTAATTATTTGTAAAAATCACTTTATTATAAATCAGTTCCACTATTAAATGTCATGTAATATAATAATGGTGTGACAGAGTATAAAAAAAACTTTGCCATCCAATGAAAAAAATAGGTATTTCTGTGGCATGATTCTCACAGCAAATTCTTTAAAGTAACTGTCCAGTGAAAATCTTGTTTTATTTTTTTTATCTAATTTTTAAAGCTTGATCTTTCAGTAGTTCATAAAAAGCCTATCTCTATTGGAATGCCATCGAGGCCAGGCATTTTCCCCATCTGAAAGTAATCAATTGCCAATCATAGTTAGTCCTGTGAAATTAGGCCTTCACAATATATTTTTGTGTAGCAGATAGTATAACATGATTTTGGGGGAAACGTACAGTACCAGTTAAGAGTTTGGACACATCTACTCATTCAAGGGTTTTTCTTTCTTTTTAACTATTTTCTACATTGTAGAATAATAGTGAAGACATCAAAACTATGAAATAACACATTCTGGAATCATGTAGTAACCAAAAAAGTGTTAAACAAATCAAAATATGTTTTATATTTAAGATTCAAAGTAGCCACCCTTTGCTTTGATGACAGCTTGGCACACTTGGCATTCTCTCAACCAAATGCATGAGGAATGCTTTTCCAACAGTCTTGAAGGTGTTCCCACATATGCTGAGAACTTGTTGGCTGCTTTTCCTTCACTCTGCGGTCCAACTCATCCCAAACCATCTCAATTTGGTTGAGGTCGGGTGATTGTGGAGGCCAGGTCATCTGATGCAGCACTCCCCTTCTTGGTCAAATAGCCCTTACACAGCCTGGTGTTGTGTTGGGTCATTGTCCTGTTGAAAACAAATGATAGTCCCACTAAGCGCTAACCAGATGGGATGGCATATTGCTGCAGAATGCTGTGGTAGCCATGCTGGTTAGTTGTGCCTTGAACTCTAAATAAATCACTGAGTGTCACCAGCAAAGCACCCCCACACCTCCTCCTCCATGCTTCACGGTGGGAACCACACATGCAGAGGTCATCCGTTCACCTACTCTGTCTCACAAAGACATGGCAGTTGGAACCAAAAATCTCAAATTTGGACTCATCAGACCAAAGGGAAGATTTCCACCAGTCTAATGTCCATTGCTCATGTTTCTTGGCCCAAGCAAGTCTCTCCATATTATTGGTGTCCTTTAGTAGTGGTTTCTTTGCAGTAAATCGACCATGAAGGCCTGATTCACACAGTCTCCTCTGAACAGTTGATGTTGAGATGTGTCTGTTACTTGAACTCTGTAAAGCATTTATTTGGGCTGCAATCTGAGGTGCAGTTAAATCTAATGAACTTATCCTCTGCAGCAAAGGTAACTCTGGGTCTTCCTTTCCTGTGGCGGTCCTCATGACAGCCAGTTTCATCATAGAGCTTGATGGTTTTTGCGACTGCACTTCAAGAAACTTTCAAAGTTCTTGAAATTTTACAAATTGACTGACCATGTCTTAAAGTAATGATGGACTGTCTTTTCCTTTTCCTTATTTGAGCTGTTCTTGCCATAATATGGACTTGGTTTTTTACCAAAGAGTGCTGTATACCACCACTACCTTGTCATAACACAACTGATTGGCTCGAACGCATTAAGAAGGAAAGAAATTCCACAAATTAACTTTTAACAAGGCACACCTGTTAATTGAAATGCATTCCAGGTGACTACCTCATGAAGCTGGTTGAGAAAATGCCAAGAGTATGCAAAGCTGTCATCAAGGCTAAGGGTGGCTACTTTGAATAAAACATATTTTGATTTGTTTTATACTGTTGGTTACTACATAATTCAATATGTGTTGTTTCATAGTTTTGATGTCTTCACTATTATTCTACAAGGTACAAAATAGTACAAATAAAGAAAAACCCATGAATGAGTAGGTGTGTCCAAACTTTTGACTGGTACTGTATATCACTAAACTCATCAACTCAGGTTGGAGGACCTTCCTCATTCAGAATCTCCTTTGGTGAGAAGGATTTCTCCATCGTTTGTAACTTTTTTCTGTAGGTTCTTTTTGGTCGGGTTACTATATTGAATTTGCTCTGGGAAAAAAAATAATAATAAACTCGGTCTTTCCTGAATAAATTCCTCAATCTCCTTTTGTTTTGTGTGTAGATTATTCAGGGATTCTGTAGTACATTCAACACCATTGATGTGTAATGTTAGATTTTCTATTTCTGTTGAAATTCTTTTCTCTGTTGACCGATACCGTTTTAGGGATGACAATTGAATTGAATGGCTTCTAAAGGTACAATAATTGGGTCCACTGAACCAGTATTGTGCAAGAAAAAGTCTGTTAAGAATTCCTTACTTTGTGTTAAGAAAGTAGTGTCAGTCAATAAACCCTGGTTAAATTTCCAATATGCCCGTCCTCGTGGAAAGTCTGTCATACTTATATGGAGGGATACTGTATAAATTGATGATCTGATCACATTCAATCCTCAATCAATGGACAGATACTTTAAAACATTTGACAACAAAGAAATATAAAACAACTTAAAATATACTGTACAGTGAGCTATTTTATAGATATACTGTATCACAACGTTCCGATCTCAGTCCATTGCTCAGCAGATCTTCATGACGAGCCAATTCCAACAAGTAGTGCCACCAAAAAGGCTATATTTCCAAGGAAAAACAAGACCAGCAGTAACAACTCCATTCTTGTCTGGGGGAGAAATGAAAAGTCAAGTACAGCCGTGGCAGACAAAATAGTTGGTAAGAATGAGTCACTTTTCTAATTCACTGACACAATAAGTACATTTAAATGTGTGGGATTAAATGGTGGGAATCAGCGTACCGATTCAGAAGCACTCTCTGCATGATCTAGAAGAACAACCAAAGTTATATTGAAGTATTTGAAAAGAAAATAGAAACCTGCACACTTCTCTTGCTTGTATCACTTTGTTTATTCAAGAGTACGTGTCGGCCTCTTGTCCTCCGTCAGAGCTTTTGAGGTGCGCCAAGAGGCCGACAAAAGTTATATATGGCAGATCCACAATATGAGGTTATTCAATATTATAGGGGGGCTATATATCATCAACCTGCATTTAACAAAATAAAGATCGATATCATTATGTATTTGATCTCACCATTGAGCTTCCAGCGCATGTGGAGTTCTAGCAGGATGTACAGCGTTGCCTCCCATCCAACAAACCCCCCCATCACCTTCAGAAGCCAACTATCCTCAGAGGTGCTAAAATACGACAGCCCAGTGAAGATGGCTGCCACTGGAAGATAATGTCAACACAATTACTAACATGGTAGTAGTGCAACAGCAAACATTTTTGACAGATATTGGCTGAGAAGATACGGTACTTTGTACTATGCTAATAAAATCCAACAAAAACAATGTCATGATCACAGTTCCTTACCAGCTAAACCTTTTATTGCCACTGCATTCAAAGCATGCGACCAATTGAAGAGGAATCGCCTGTGAAAAAACAATAACACAAAAATAATACATTACCTTGAGAAAACAAGCCACTTTTGGATTTACATACACATGAGCAAACTGACATACACTAGGTATGAGTCTGTATCCCTTACCAGTGATGATGAGGTCCACATCGGAACATGGCAGCGATTGGCTGGAAGAAGGCCAGGATCATAACGATGCAGCCCAACACAGGATGGGCTCCCTATAAACACAGATGGGCTCCCTATAAACACACTGGGCTCATAAACTGTCTCTCATAACTATTTCAATTATCGGAGCCTTCCATAATAGAGTAGGTTTCATAAAACTGTAGACGGCACAGCATTTGTCAGATAGGTCTGTTTGTTTTAAATAACAATCGGCGTGCAGTAAAGGTTTATGATACATACCCCACTCCAGCCTCCAACTTCTGAGAAGGCCAAAATGAAGGCGATGATGGTGGCAGCAACAGTGAGTGTCATAAGAGACACGTGCGCCTGAGGAACATGCAAGTCAAGAGTACAGATTATATGACATTATTATTTGGAACTAAAAACATTACTAATGTTTATGTTCATTTTCTTATATATATATATATATATATATATATATATATATATATATATATCTTTTTTTTCTTATTGTTGTTGTATATCGAGAAGGAACCTGCAAGTCAGCATATTGTTGGACAGTGTATACCATGTGTATCCGTACATATGACTAATAAAGCTTGAAACTTGAAACGTGACGGACGTCAGTCTGCTTGCTTAATTAACAGTATAGCTTCCTCGCCTGCTTGACACACTCTCCCAGTCACGCTATATTTGGAAAAGGCACCAATTCGATAGCAGTGAAAACATTTCAAGTACAATCTAACTTACGGTACAATCTAATTTTGTTACACTTACACATTAGGGACAGTATTATAGAAACTCACCAGAAACCAAACATCTTTCCCAAAATAATGTTTCCCCTTGGCCACACCTTTCAGATACCTGGCTATGATCATTCCCAAACTACCAGTGGTCATCCACGCTATCAACATCAGGGAACCTGAAGCACAACAGGATAATAAATAAATTATCCATAATCAATACACAAATCTATAAGCTTGTATATGTAGTTATAATCAGTGTATTACCGTATAACAATTTGTTTGAGGTTATGCATGCAAACTCTCCTCACTAAGGAAACGGCAACCTTACCATGTGCTTTAATAACAGGTGGCTCTTTTTCACTTGTAACAACTTGAGGACTTGAAATGTCCACTTTAGTGTCACTGATGAAGGTGCCAGTATGAACGCCGATTGTCCCTGTCAAAGTCAAGCGAAAAGTGAAATGGAAGAGAAATAGAATTAAATGATATTATGAAACATATGACTGCTTGACTGAAGCGGACCGCTTTCTTCATCGGTACCAGGCCCACAATATTTGAATCCTTATTAGATAACAGGGCCCGTATTGATAAAATATTTAAAATTTATTATCTAAAGATGTCATAGCACTATGTCAATAAAATGACAGAGGGATACAACCACTTCCTCTGTACCAGTACTGGTGCTACAAGGTTGTAAACTTTTGGCTCATACTGTACCACTACTGGAGGGTCCGTGAACGATCATGAGATAGTAGAGGGAACTGGACCCTCCGGATCGCTGAGTTGAAATGGGGTTCCTAGTCGTGAAGGAACAGCTAATGATACTATTATTCACTGAGGATGTAACATCAGAAACATTTCCCTAGAAAAGGTCAAACAAGAGACATTTGAGTCATTACTTTTGATTGTTTTGCGAGTCATTATAGCATCAGGGTTGGGGGTACATTCCATTTCAAATCAGTCAAAATCAGAACTTTAAGTCCATATTCCAATTTCTATCATCCTCTTTGCATTTCATAAGTCATAATAGCAAGCAAGTACCAGAGGAAGTATGTCCGGTATCTTCCTTCCTGTTGAAAAGGCGTGTTGCAATTGGATGAGCCCGCCACTGTCCCGTCCACAAATATAGATGTCATCATTTCCCTTATGTGATGCAAAGGAAAACAGATTTATGAGAGGAACACAATCAACCCTGCCACAGGCTACTTGAAGGTGCAGGGTACAATAAACAAAAATTCATAAAATAAAAATAGCACACTGTTGAATGCTCCTGCAGTTTATAGGCTGCCTTTCAACTGCCCTCATACAATCCCTTTTCGTTGTAAAAACTAAACTTGTTCACCGTTTTCATTGAAGTGAAAGTATCTGGACGAGTGCCTCGAAATTTGAATAAGCATATTGAATTGCAGGATGTGCATGCACTACTTCTGAAAAGGCTACATTACCATCCTCTGGTCATCTGAGAAGCCAATGGCGATGTAGCCATCTGAAGGGCCAGTCATCTCCAGCTGGACGGCTGTATCACCGGGAGAAGTCATAGCAGACAGGAAGTAACAGTCTGGACTGACCCCAGGGTCACAGTTCAGAGGTTGGCTGAAACAGACCTTAGTGCTGCCACATCCAGTGCTGGAGTTGGACAACTATTACAAACATATTCAACGTTATTGTAAAGCACTTCGGGACAACTGATGTAAAAATAAATGTTATTGTTTGTTTGAAAATGTAATATGACAATATTGTCTGAGAGTGAGCGGCAGGTAGCCTAGCGGTTAGAGCATTGGGTCAGTAACTGAAAGGTTGCTAGTTCGAATCCCTGACCCGACAAGGTGAAAAATCTGTTGATCTGCCTTTGAGCAAGGCACTTAACCCTAATAATTCGATATTAAACTGATTATGGCAGTAGGCAGAGTATGGCATTAGTCATGTAAACACCTTACTCTGCTTATCTTAAATGGCATAAGTTCATAATCTAAGTAAGCATACGCCGATTAAAACATCTGGTTTCTGAGCAACCTTTAGAATTATTAGGACATGTACACTCTTATAAAAAAGGGTTCCAAAAGGGTTCTGCAGCTGTCCCCATAGAAGGGGACTTTAAGGTTCCAGGGTAGAACTCTTTTGCGTTCTATGTAGAACCCTCTGTGAAAAGGGTTCTACATGGAACCCAAAATGATTCTACATGGAACCAAAAGGGGTTCTTCAAAGGGTTCTCCTGTGGGGACAGCCGAATAACCTTTAAGGGTAAACACTTTAATCGTAGTTCCTGGGTGTATAAAACCAGCAGTGCAACCCTCCATCCTTTGCACGAGTGAAGGGAGTTGAAAATGTCAGAAGTCAGAATCAAATTAGGCTTCCCAAAAATAACATGGTAGCACGTATATTTTGATTGGCAATTTTCTGCATTTATCAAAGTCTCATCAGTAGCCTGATTTCGTGTCCATATAAACAGGATTATTAGGGAATTCATTCTTCTTGCAAAGCATGCAAATGTTTTAATCAAATTATTATATTAATCTGAATATTCACAATAATTGTATTATTGTGTGCATGTAATCTTACTCACTTTTGAGGATGAGGCGAAGGAGGAGGCAGAGGTGATGGATATGGATGTGCTGTTAGCTGGGGGTGCAGCAGAGATGTTGTATGTGACTGGAGAACTTCTCACTCCAACCCAGAAGGTGGAGTAATCTTTTACAAAGGATGCACTGTAAAAATGGCATGGCAGAACATATAGTAACGCAATGTAATAACATTAAGGGATGGATTTTCCATTGAAAGTGCGTTTTAGCCAAGAACGAGGCTTAATCTGTGTACCGGAAACCGGGCCCCAGGGTATAAGATGTGAACATTCTGCTTCACGAGCTAGGGGATATTGGATGGGTGAATCACCTGAATTGGATGGAGTTGAGGTTGCCTGATATGGGGGCCCTCCATATTCCCTGGATGGAGGATTTAGGTGAATCTGATGTGTGAGAAACTGCAGAATTCTGAGAAAAGGAGAAAAAAAAAGGATCCATGAAGATTTCGTTTTATTCAGATGCAACAGGGTGATTCCATGCCAGGGAGACCCAAATATATTTTGGGTTTCTTAGATTGTTCTGGCTATTCTCACATATAAATTTAATTTGGAGGAGGGATGTTTGTTATGCTTTTTACATTTGTATTAACAGTTGGTTTTTTGGGGGAGGGAGGAGCATCATGATGAAAGTGGCCATTTTAGGCCCTTTTAGACCTACAGTGCATTGGGAAAGTATTCAGACCCCTTGACATTTTCCAAATAATGTTATTTTACAGCCTTAATCTAAAATGTATTAAATTAAATGTTTTCCTTGTCAATCTACACACAATACCCCATAATGACAAAGTGAAAACAGGTTTTTAGAAATACCTTATTTACATAAGTATACAGAGCTTTTTCCATGGAGCCTCTAAATTGAGCTAAGGTGCATCCTGTTTCCATTGATAATCCTTGAGATGTTTCTACAACTTGATTGGAGTCCACCTGTGGTACATTCAATTAATTGGACATGATTTGGAAAGGCACACACCTGGCTATATAAGGTCCAACAATTGACATTGCATGTCAGATCAAAAACCAAGCCATTAAGTCTAAGGAATTGTCCGTAGCGCTCCAAGACAGGATTGTGTCGAGGGAAGGGTACCAAAACATTTCTGCAGAATTGAAGGTCCCCAAGAACAGTGGCCTCCATCATTATTAAATGGAAGACGTTTGGAACAACCAAGAGTCTTCCTAGAGCTGGTCACCTGGCCAAACTGAGCAATCGGGGGAGAAGGTCCTTGGTCAGGGAGATAACCAAGAACCCGATGGTCAGTCTGACAGAGCTCCAGAATTCCTCTGTGGAGATGGTTGTCCTTCTGGAAGGTTATCCCATCTCTGAGTGGCCAGACGGAAGCCACTCCTCGGTAAAAGGCACATGACAGCCTGCTTGGAGTTTGCCAAAATGCACCTAAAGGACTCTCAGACAATGAGAAACAAGAATCTCTGGTCTGATGAAAGCAAGATTGAACTATTTGGCCTGAATGCAAAGCGTCATGTCTGGAGGAAACCTGGCACCATCGCTACGGTGAAGCATGGTGGTGGCAGCATCATTATTTCCGTTTTTTTTATAACTATTTTTGCTTTGTCATTATGGGGTATTGTGTGTAGATTGAGGAGGACAATTTAATAATTTTTAGAATAAGGCTGTCACGTAACAAAATGTCAAGGGGTCTGAATACTTTCCGAATGCACTGTATACATGCCTCCTGTAAGATCCTATGTTCCGTGAACCGTACATGTTACAGACAACATCTGTGTCATTATACTCCTGATGGTGTGCTCCAAAATATGGAGTTTTTTCTCGATTCTGATATTCAAAAATGTACTTTAATTTATGCAACATTCAAAATAGGAATATCTCAAAAGACATGTTTTCAAAGAAAGCAGAGCGCGCACTTTCCAAGGGGCAACCACAAAGCAGGCGCAACTCTCCCGACTTCTCAGTCTACTTGCCCCAGGAAATAGGGGAGCCCTTAAGGTGCCTGATACAATCAGGCTTCTGCGTTTTACCTGGTTACATTCAGGAAGAAGAAAAAATATCGCCCCACCACTCTGGGACCTGTGGTGCCCCCTTTGATTTATGATACATTTTATGAGTACCACCAACACAGTGAATGGGAAAATGGATTCAAAGGGAACTCCGTCTGCTAGTGATTTGCAGAATGTGCAATCATAAAGGTCGATACATACAGTACCAGTCAAAGGTTTGGACACACCTACTTATTCAAGGTTTTTTCTGTATTCTTACTATTTTCTACATTGTAGAATAACAGCGAAGACATCAAAACTATGAAATAACACATATGGAATCATGTCGCAACCAAAGAAGTGTTAAACAAATCAAAATATGTTTTATATTTGAGATTATTCAAAGTAGCCACCCTTTGCCTTGATGACCGCTTTGCACACTCTTGGAACTCTTTCTGGAATGCATTAACAGGTGTGCCTTGTTAAAAGTTGTTTAAAGTTTCCTTCTTAATGCATTTGAGCCAATCAGCTTTGTTGTGACAAGGTAGGGGTGGTATACAGAAGATAGCCCTATTTGATAAAAGACTTACCTAGTTAAATAAAGGTGAAATAACATTTAAAAAATTAAACTTAGCCTGAAGACCCAATGTTGTATTGCATAGAATTCTAATCTGGGCAGATATGTGCGTTTGGTTGAGCAAAGTTTCCTCTCACGACCTCGACCTCTACCAACCAGAATGATGAATAAAATGATACTTTACCGGTTGTCCGTGAAGTTGGTCCTTTAGCAGGTAAGACTGTGACATCAAATATCCACAGAGTAGTGTTATCAACCTGACCTTCAGTATGATGGTATTTAATTTTTATTTACATTTTTTATTTCCAATACTGATGCAATTCACATGTGACAAACACTTGCACAATATGGCCGAGCCTAGCCGAACTTCCGAGGAAACGTTCCCTTTGTCAACTACATTCAGCTATTGTCTACATATTGTGCATCACGCGCAATGCGTCAACAGATTGAAAATACAAGCGACAGAACCTACCTGCACCGCAAACATTTGCGTAAGTTAAAGGTTTTCCGACCTGCGTGAGCTGCCGATGGAATAATCAGATACAACCAGAGAAGGTCCATGGGAGCAGCTTGACTGTAGGAGCGGCTGGAGAACTGGTGGAGGGCCCAGAACCAAATCCAACCATGGTAACCTGGAGAGGACAAAGACCTCAAGCAGGAGATCCAGGGTCTATGACAATCTATCCTCACATCCCTCACGCCTCCCAAGCGGAGCTTGCCAGCCAGAGCCCATGAATGGGTCTGCCAACACCAAGTCGACTGAGGGTCGACGTAGCAGGGACTTCAACTCCACAGCAGAGTTTTGAAGTAGCAATGATGTTAACCTCAACCCCAGCACCAGGAGACCAGTCCAGCAGCACCAATGTCAACCCTCCAGCCTTCCTGAGGAAGGAGCCGAAAATGCCTTCTTACCAGCAGAGGGTGGACATTGAAAATGACCTGCTGAGTTTTTTTATTTTATTTTAATTTTACCCCTTTGTCTCCCCAATTTCGTGGTATCCAATTGTTGTAGTTGTCTCATTGCTACAACTCCCGTACAGGCTCGGGAGAGACGAAGGCTGAATGTCATGCATCCTCCGATACACAACCCAACCAGCCGTACTGCTTCACAGCGCGTATCCAACCCGGAAGCCAGCCGCACCAATGTGCGGCTGGCTGCACCTGGCAACCTTGGCTGGCGCGCACTGCACCCGGCCCGCCACAGGAGTCGCTGGTGCGCGATGAGACACCGACCAATCCCTCCCTAACCCGGACGACGCTAGGCCAATTGTGCGTCGCCCCACGGACCTCCCGGTCGCGGCCGGTTACGACAGAGCCTGGGCGCGAACCCAGGGACTCTGATGGCACAGCTGGCGCTGCAGTACAGCGCCCTTAACAACTGCGCCACCCGGGAGGGCCTCCTGCTGAGGTTTTTAACGAATGGCCAAGGCTTGGCGGTGGCAAGAGGAAGAGTGGGCCTGCCATCTAAATCCATTGCTCAAGGGAAAGGCCAAAGAGGCTTACACAGCAACTGATGAGGGGTTGTCCAAAGTCTACAAGGACCTGAAGAAAGCACTGCTGGAGAAGTTGGACATCTCCCCAGAGACCTACCTTCAACGCTTCAGAGCTGGATCAACACCATCGAGAGAGTCACAGACGAAGACTTCCCACCGCCTCAGGGACTTCTACTGCCGATGGGTTCGACCGGAGGAGAAGACACAGGACAAGATCGGTGAGGTCGTCATCCTCGAGCAACTTCTACAAGTTCTTCTACACAACACTCGGATCCGAGAGCACGAGCCCAAGGATGGGCTTATGGCGGCCAAGAGGGCACCGCAGTACCTCAACATACGAAAAGGGGGCCCATCACGACCTGCAGCATCCACTCCAAGAAGCTTCAGAGGCATAAGGGACACCAGGAACACCAAAGACGGTGGAGGTAACTCTGGGGGGGTTGTGTCTGGGAGGAGTAAGTAAGGGATCGTGCAGTTTGTTCAGATGGGAGGGACCTGTTTTTATTGTCTGCAGCAAGGGCACAAAGCTTCAATGTGTCCACCACGTAAGTCCAAGCTCTCAGGTTACTGTTAAGTGCCCAGAGAGGGAGATGGTGTTCAGGATAGGCAGAGTGGGGGAGAGTCAGTCTTGCTACCTGTGAAAGCAAATGTTCAAAGTCTCACTGAAGTGCTTGACACTAGTAGTTCCCTGTCTCTGATGCAGGCCTTCGGAAAATATACATTTTAAAAACTCCAATCAATTTAATATAACCTACACAATCACAATAAATCCATAATTTATTTAAGGCAGGTCTAAAGAAACATGATATGAAGAAAATGTAGTCTATTTCTGTCACGCCCTGGCCTTAGTTATCTTTGTTTTCTTTATTATTTTGGTTAGGTCAGGGTGTGACATGGGGGATTTATGTGTTATGTCTGGTCTAGGGGTTTTTGTATGTTTATGGGGCTGTTTCCTTTCTAGGTAGTTTGTAGGTCTATGGTTGCCTAGATTGGTTCTCAATTAGTGGCAGCTGTCTATCGTTGTCTCTGATTGGGAACCATATTTAGGCAGCCATATTCTGTGGGTAATTTGTGGGTGTTTGTCTTCTGTCTTTGTGTCATTGCACCAGATAGGACTGTTTTGGTTTTCACATTTGTTGTTTTGTATTTTGTAGTGTTCTCGTGTATGGTCTTGATTAAACATGTTGAACTCTAACCACGCTGCATTTTGGTCCTCCTCTCCTTCAGCGGAAGAAAGCCGTTACAATTTCAGAAGAACCAAATAGCATATTCTGAGTGGTCCATATGGGGCACCGATCCTGTAGAAGTTAAGTCAAACATAACTCGACCACTCCGGAACATTCACTGTCATCTTGGTAAGCAACTCCAGTGTCATTTTAGCCTTTTGTTTTAGGTTCTTGTCCTGCTGAAAGGTGAATTCATCTCCCAGTGAGGGAAAGCAGACTGAACCAGGTTTTCCTCTAGGATTTTGCCAGTGCTTAGCTCCTTTTCCATTTATTTTTATCGTGAAAAACTCCCCAGTCCTTAACGATTACAAGCATACCCATAACATGATGCAGGCAGCACTATGCTTGAAAATATGTAGCATGGTACTCAGTAATGTGTTGTATTTGCCCCAAATTTGTATTCAGGACAAAAAGTGAATTGCAAACAGGATGCATGTTTTGGAATATTTTTTATTCTGTACATGCTTCCATCTTTTCACTGTGTCAATTAGATTAGTATTGTGGATTAACTACAATGTTGTTGATCCATCCTCAGTTCTCCTATCACAGCCATTAAAGTCTCCTGCGCAATGAGATCATTTTGTTTCGTCTCGTTTTAGTCAACTGAAATGAAAAGTAATTGTTGCTTAAGTATAGTTTTTTTCTGGGTCTATTTAGTCAGCTATAGTCTTGTCAGTTGCCTTTGACATATTTTAGTCACTATTTTTGATCTGCACTGATTATGCACAATTACAGGATGTGCTCTCCTAACACACACACAGTTTTGTATTGCTATCCTTGTGGGAAGCAAAGAATTGATTCCCATCCAAAATCCTATTTTCCCTAACCCTAAATCTAACCCTAACCTAATCATAACCCTAAATCCAAACCCCTAATCCTAAAACTATACCTAATCATAACTCCTAACCCCAACCCTAATTTTAACCCTAAACCTAATCCCTAAGCCTAAAATAGGGTTTTTCCTCATGGGGACCGGCAAAATGTCCCCAAATTTTCCTTGTTTTACCTTGCCCACAAGGATAGTTAAACAAACACACAAACACACACAACCTTACATAAATATATCATTTTTCTCAGCCACTTTACACTTGATTGTATGCTTTTAACTACCTCATCTACAGTTGAAGTCGGAAATTTACATACACTTAGGTTGGAGTCATTAAAACTTGTTTTTCAATCACTCCACAAATTTCTTGTTAACAAACTATAGTTTTGGCAAGTTGGTTAGGACATCTACTTTGTGCATGACACAAGTAACTTTTCCAACAATTGTTTACAGGCAGATTATTTCACTTATAATTCACTGTATCACAACTACAGTGGTTTAGAAGTTTACATACACTAAGTTGACTGTGCCTTTAAACAGCTTGGAAAATTCCAGAAAATTATGTCATGGCTAATTGACATCATTTGAGTCAATTGGAGGTGTACCTGTGGATGTATTTCAAGGCCTACCTTCAAACTCAGTGCCTCTTTTTGACATCATGGGAAAATCAAAAGAAATCAGCCAAGACTTCAGAAAAAAAATTGTAAACCTCCACAAGTCTGATTCATCCTTGGGAGCAATTTCCAAACGCCTGAAGGTACCACGTTCATCTGTACAAACAATAGTACGCAAGTATAAACACCATGGGACCACGCAGCCGTCAAACCGCTCAGGAAGGAGGCGCGTTCTGTCTCCTAGAGATTAACATATTTTGGGGCGAAAATTGCAAATAAATCCCAGAACAACAGCAAAGGACCTTGTGAAGATGCTGGAGGAAAAAGGTACAAAAAAGGTATCTATATCCACAGTAAAACGAGTCCTATATTGACAACCTGAAAAGCTGCTCAGCAAGGAAGAAGCCACTGCTCCAAAACCGCCATAAAGAAGCCAAACTATGGTTTGCAACTGCACATGGGAACAAAGATTGTACTTTTTGGAGAAATGTCCTCTGGTCTGATGAAACAAAAATAGAAGTGTTTGGCCATAATGACCATCGTTATGTTTGGAGGAAAAAGGGGGAGGCTTGCAAGCCGAAGAACACCATCCCAACCGTGAAGCAAGGGGGTGGCAGTATTATGTTGTGGGGGTGCTTTGCTGCAGGAGGGGCTGGTGCACTTAAAGCTTGGTCGCAAATGGGTCTTCAAAAAAATGGACAATGACCCCAAGCATACTTCCAAAGTTGTAGCAAAATGGCTTCAAGACAACAAAGTCAAGGTATTGCAGTGGCCATCACAAAGCCCTGACCTCAATCCCATAGAAAATGTGTGGGCAGAACTGAAAAAGCATGTGCGAGCAAAGAGGCCTACAAACCTGACTCAGTTACACCAGCTCTGTCAGGAGGATTGGGCCAAAATTCACCCAACTTATTGTGGGAAGCTTGTGGAAGGCTACCTGAAACTTTGACCGAAGTTAAACAATTTAAAGGCAATGCTACCAAATACTAATTGAGTGTATGTAAACTCTTACCCGCTGGGAATGTGATGAAAGTAATACAAACTGAAATAAACCATTCTCTCTACTATTATTCTGACATTTCACATTCTTAAAATAAAGTGATCCTATCCTAATTTTTAGTAGGATTAAAATGTCAGGAATTGTGAAAAACTGAGTTTAAATGTATTTGGCTAAGGTGTATGTAAACTTCCGACTTCAACTGTATCTCCAGTATCCCTGCAGTCATATCAGTACATGTACATTCTTGTGTTCTTTCTCTACTGGCATTTATTTTTTACTTTTATATTGATACTGCTATTTTTTTTTTTATACTGCATTGTTAAAGGTTTTCAGTGTAGACTTACAGCCTCTACTCTACCCGACAGGGTAGCAGGAGGACCCGTGCAGAAACACGGAATAACTGATCTGTTTTTTAAATCAAGAATGCTGTTTTCTTCTGTCTCATGAATACATGTATAAGATCTAAACAACCATTACTGTTTCAATGTTATATGCAGGGGTGCAACTTTCCCATTGAACCTTTATTTAACTAGTCAAGTCAGTTAAGAACAAATTCTTATTTACAATGACAGCCTACCCCGGCCAAACCCAGACAACGCTGGGCCAATTGTGCGCCACCCTATGGGACTCCATCACGGCCGGGTGTGATACAGCCTGGATTCGAACCAGGGTGTCTGTAGTGACGCCTCAAGCACTGAGATGCAGTGCTGCGCCACTCGGGAGCCCTATCATTGGAATGTGATACAAAACGAGGCAATGGTGTGCTTTAGGACCATGCGGATACCTCCGAGCGGTCGGGTAGGCAGTTTGGAGTGTTAATCCGAGTGGATAAAAATAATAATAGCAAAAAAAAGTTATGCCCCACTACTAAAACCAAAGTTGCGCCCCTGGTTATATGTAATAATGTAGCTCTCATAACATAACAGAAAAGCAGGCAATAGGTCAGGTGGTAATAGGTAGGAATAAACCAAATTAAATGGAATTATACAGTCTCTATGGGAATAGACTCACAGGTAGTCCGTTGCAGGTGAGTAGCTGGGCCTCTCCACTTGTTACAGTGAAGGATCCCAGAGGACTGCTTCCTCCAACCTCTCTGGCTTGTAACATAAACCCAATGAATGGAGTGGAAGCTGCCAGGAGCCTGACTGTAAACAAAGGTGTTTAGTTGATTTAAACACCACCATAGAAAATGGAGACCGTTATTAATTCCATATCTACTTTTCAGCATATCTACCCATAACAGCCAAACCATAGATTAATACAACCAAAAGGCCTAGTGGTGAGGGTTCAATATCTCTGCATGAACCCTCCAGTAATAGAGAAAACTACATGATGTCTCACCGATGATTTCATCGCCCTCCTTGAAGCTGAACCGGTCAGTGGTGACAGAGAATGGAGCGGGGCTTTGCTGCGCGCCTTTTTTGTGTTGCGGTGTCATATTGTCACACGCTCCAGTCACCTTTCCGGAGCTGTAGCACCGCACCGCACGCAGACAACACACCAATAACACAATAATAAATATGCATCGTTCCATTTAGATTAAATTATTAAAACGAAAACTGTAAAAATTGCCTACTGGTGGAGACCATAACCCACCGATGCCGGCAAATTGTGACGTTTGGGTGAGGGGCAGAATTTGTATTATAGTGCCTTGTGGGTGGAGAGTAGACTTGTCGCGACAGGTTATGCTGCGTTCATAACCAAGTGGGATGGTGGAAAGGACCAATTGTGACGTCGTAAATACAAGTTGGATGCATTCACTCCTTGACAGAATGCTGATTGGCTAATGGCCAAGTTCGCCAACAAGCTCCATCAACCATAAACTAAAGTACAGCTATTATGCTTGTAAACAAATGATAGTGTTCAAAAAACACATTCTTAGATTCTTTTTAAGAAATAGTATTTTGTTGTTGCATTTAACCGCCGAAAATGCTGTTATCGAGGTCACTTCCTTGACTTCAGAGGTCAGCATGTGGGAGAATTCGGAGCTCAGGTATGATAGATAGTAATTACCAGTTGGAGGGGCATTCGGGTGGATTTTTCAGAGTTGTATATGGTAAATACCACCTTCCCACTGGGTTATGAATGCAGGGTATAACAGGTTGCTTCCATAGAGATGTATAGAGCTGTTTTGTTATGTTATTGTTGTTTGTTATTGTGTTCCAGCCCCCTGACCATCCACTCAAGAAAAAAAATGGCCCGTGGCTGAATCTAGTTCCCATCCAGTTGACTACTTTAAAATGGTGAAAGTCCTCAATGGTGCTGCCCATGCTAAAACTGGTTTTTGGGGACTCGAGACCTCTATAGAGTACCACAGTATGAGTTATAATACTCATAAAACCTAGTGGTCAAACAGGAAAAAGGTTCCAATAGTTTTTCCACCATTCATTTTTCCCATAGGGGATATTAGAAACATTTAAAATAAGAGCTGTGTTTCGTGTAGGCTTACCCTGGCGTGACATTTTAATAACCGTGTAAATCTCTTGGACAAGTTTACATTTATCAAAATTCCCTGTTTGACCGCTAGGTTTTATGGGTATTAGTTCACCTCCACTGTGGGGCTGTATACATCTCTATGTTTACTTCCCGCAATACCGTACCAATGTTCCTTCCAGGCTTACAGTTTTCTACATTAGCTTTGGTGCAATTATCACAAGTACAGTGGGGCAAAAAAGTATTTAGTCAGCCACCAATTGTGCAAGTTCTCCCACTTAAAAAGATGAGGCATGTAATTTTCATCATAGGTACACTTCAACTATGACAGACAAAATGGGAAAAAAAAATCCAGAAATCACATTGTAGGATTTTTAATGAATTTATTTGCAAATTATGGTGGAAAATAAGTATTTGGTCACCTACAAACAAGCAAGATTTCTGGCTCTCACAGACCTGTAACTTCTTTAAGAGGCTCCTCTGTCCTCCACTCGTTACCTGTATTAATGGCACCTGTTTGAACTTGTTATCAGTATAAAAGACACCTGTCCACAACCTCAAACAGTCACACTCCAAACTCCACTATGGCCAAGACCAAAGAGCTGTCAAAGGACACCAGAAACAAAATTGTAGACCTGCACCAGGCTGGGAAGACAATCTGCAATAGGTAAGCAGCTTGGTTTGAAGAAATCAACTGTGGGAGCAATTATTAGGAAATGGAAGACATACAAGACCACTGATAATCTCCCTCGATCTGGGGCTCCACGCAAGATCTCACCCCGTGGGGTCAAAATGAACACAAGAACGGTGAGCAAAAATCCCAGAACCACACGGGGGGACCTAGTGAATGACCTGCAGAGAGCTGGGACCAAAGTAACAAAGCCTACCATCAGTAACACACTACGCCGCCAGGGACTCAAATCCTGCAGTGCCAGACGTGTCCCCCTGCTTAAGCCAGTACATGTCCAGGCCCGTCTGAAGTTTGCTAGAGAGCATTTGGATGACCCAGAAGAAGATTGGGAGAATGTCATATGGTCAGATGAAACCAAAATATAACTTTCCAAAGAACACCATACCTACTGTGAAGCATGGGGGTGTAAACATCATGCTTTGGGGCTGTTTTTCTGCAAAGGGACCAGGACGACTGATCCGTGTAAAGGAAAGAATGAATGGGGCCATGTATCGTGAGATTTTGAGTGAAAACCTCCTTCCATCAGCAAGGGCATTGAAAATGAAACGTGGCTGGGTCTTTCAGCATGACAATGATCCCAAACACACCGCCCGGGCAATGAAGGAGTGGCTTCGTAAGAAGCATTTCAGGGTCCTGGAGTGGCCTAGCCAGTCTCCAGATCTCAACCCCATAGAAAATCTTTGGAGGGAGTTGAAAGTCCGTGTTGCCCAGCAACAGCCCCAAAACATCACTGCTCTAGAGGAGATCTGCATGGAGGAATGGGCCAAAATACCAGCAACAGTGTGCGAAAACCTTGTGAAGACTTACAGAAAACATTTGACCTCTGTCATTACCAACAAAGGGTATATAACAAAGTATTGAGATAAACTTTTGTTATTGACCAAATACTTATTTTCCACCATCATTTGCAAATAAATTCATTAAAAATCCTACAATGTGATTTTCTTGATTTTTTTTCTCATTTTGTCTGTCATAGTTGAAGTGTGCCTATGATGAAAATTACAGGCCTCATCTTTTTAAGTGGGAGAACTTGGTGGCTGACTAAATACTTTTTTACCCCACTGTATGTGGTGAATTTTCTAAACTCTTATTACAAAAATCCAAACCGATAACTGTAATCAAACGAAACAAAGGAATTGAATGAAACATAACGTTTAGCAGCTACTAGTTTGAATCAAGCCTGTCTTGAGCATTTGGCCATTGGTTCTCATCGACATCACAGTAACTGTCCTCATTGTTCATACACCTGGGGGAAAAACATCAAGCCTCACATACAGTACCAGTCAAAAGTTTGGACACCTGCTCATTCAAGGGTTTTTCTTTTATTTGTACTATTTTCTACATTGTAGAATAACAGTGAAGACATCAAAACTATGAAATAACACATATGGAATCATGTAGTAATCAAAACAAGTGTTAAACAAATAAAAAATATATGTAAAGTACCCTTTGCCTTGACAGCGTTGCACACTCTTGGCATTCTCTCAACCAGCTTCACCTGGAATGCTTTTCCAACAGTCTTGAAGGAGTTCCCACATATGCTGAGCACTTGTTTGCTGATTTTCCTTCACTCTGCGGTCCAACTCATCCCAAACCATCTCAATTGGGTTGAGATCGGGTGATTACGGAGGCCAAGTCATCTGATACAGCACTCCATTCCTCCTTTGTGAAATAGCCCTTACACAGCCTGACTTTCCTAGTTAAATAAAGGTTAAATAAAATAAAATACATTTACACAGCCTGGAGGTGTGTTGGGTCATTGTCCTGTTGAAAAACAAATGATAGCCCCACTAAGCGCCAACCAGATTGGATGGCGTATCACTGTATAATGCTGTGGTAGCCATGCTGGTTAAGCGTGCCTTGAATTTGAAATAAATCTCTGACAGTGTCACCAGCAAGCACCCCCAAACCACCTCCTCCATGCTTCATTGTAGGAACCACACATGCAGAGATCATCCGTTCACCTACTCTGAGTGTCACAAAGACACAGTGGTTGGAACCAAAAATCAGAAATTTAGAATTATCAGACCAAAGTAAAGATTTCCACCAGTCTAATATCCATTGTTCGTGTTTCTTGGCACAAGCAAGTCTCTTATTGGTGTCCTTCAGCAATGGTTTCTTTTCAGCAATTCAACTATGGCGTGATTCACGCAGTCTCGTCTGAGCAGTTGATGTTGAGATGTGTCTGTTACTTGAACTCTGTGAAGCATTTATTTGGGCTGCAATATCTGAGTCTGGTAACTCTAATGAACATATCCTCTGCAACAGAGGTAACTCTGTCTTCCATTCCTTTGGCGGTCCTCATGAGCAGTTTCATCATAGCGCTTGATGTTTTTTTCGACTGCACTTGAAGAAACTTTCAAAGTTCTTGACCTTTTCCGGATTAACTGACCTTCATGTCTTAAAGTAATGATGGACTGTCATTTCTCTTTGCTTATTTGAACTGTTCTTGCCAAATAGGGATATCTTCTGTATATCACACGTAGCGCGTTGGGCCAGTAAACAAAAGTTTGCTGGATCAAATCCCTGAGCTGACAAGGTAAAAACCTGTCTTCTTCCCCTGAACAAGGCAGTTAACCCACTGTTCCCTGGTAGGCCATCATTGTAAATAAGAATTTGTTCCTAACTATCTTGCCTAGTCACAACACAGCTGATTGGCTCAAACACATTAAGAAGGAAAGAAATTGCACAAATTAACTGCCACTTTTCAACCTCCTTCATTATCTCCAGCTCCAAATCAGTATGTGAAAATGGTGCATTTCTTCATTTTGTAGAAAAAAATAACCTTAAAGTTCTACCAGATGACATCAAAAGTTACATTTAAAAAAACGATTTTTCAAACACTATGAGATTCGCAGTAACATGGGGAGCAAGAAAATACCCCCCCTCTGGCTAGAAACTCATTGTCAGTTTTGAAAATCACAGTTTTTCTTACATTAGGACTTTTCACCACAGAAACACACCATTTTCACATGTAGGCCCCGGTTTGATGCTGGAGATATGTTGAAAAGTGGTTGCCATTTAACAATGCTGTTTATACAGTTTGTTGACATTCATCCAAGGACACCTTGACTTGCATTACACACCCTGCACTGCAGAAACATTTTCTCATGAAATCATGGTTATAGAAAAAGATTTCTGTAAACGCGACCTGCTACAAGTAGGGAAAATGTTGTGGACAAAATTTAAATCTGACCATATCTCTGACAGTAACCCTGAATGATGAATGTGTGAACTATTTTGTCATATTGGAATGGAACAATGGAACATTCTAATCTTTAAAGGCATCTAATCTTTAAGGCAGAACAGGTTTAAGCAAAGTATAGTGCCATAGTTCTCAGGAAGGTGTACCTATGGCGATAGGAGGGACAGGAGGCGGATTGCTGATACTGCACTCTGCCTTTGTATGACCTTAAAACTACATGGGTAAAGCAAATGTGTTTATCCAACTTTCTTGGCTGTCTCGTGGTGTGTCATGATCGTGATGGCCTGAACTCGGAACCCGATAGAATACCAAGGCAGACCGTAGTAACTGCAGTCAAAACATGGTTGAACAAAGCCAGAGTGCAGTAACTTTACTTACTGCTGTTTTCCTTAGTTTTTACTTGGATTTTGTAGTTACTGCAAATTTGACACTCAATTTTCTCTAAAACAGAAGAAAATTGAAACAATACACTTTGTGACAAGATAAAACAGATAACACAATGACTTTGGTCTTAATTGTTAAGCAGAATACATCTCTGATCTTGTCCATATCAGATTGTTTCAAACTTCCTGGGTAAAATAATAAGTCATCATCATAATAGTACATGACAGTATATCATTCTTTATGTGTTAATACTTTACAAACATACCTTTTCGTTATGTAGTTCTCAAAATCTGTAGTGGGAAAAACAGTTTCAAATCTATAGGTTTACCAAACGGTTAAGTGATTATGGACTGGGCATCCTCACTCAGCCCCTCTCCATTCCCATGGACGTTAGAGCGCTGGACAGGTGCTATATAGGCCAGGTCACCCACAATTACCACCCCCATCAACCTACGTGTGTCAGAGAACCACAGCGAGACGATCCAATTCCTGCTCATTAAGTCTCCTCAGGTTCCCATGGTATTGGGATTCTCTTGCCTCCAGTGAAACAAGCCCATAATGGGCTTGAGCCCGTTCTGCCACACTCGTTGCCAGAAGTCAGCGCAGCCTGCCCCGGGACGTCTTCCTAAGGGCTCCCGCGGAGAACCAGGACATCCGGGAGGTGTTCAGTAAGGCCCGGGCCACTTCGCTTCCGCCATACCGACCCTATG
The DNA here is from genome assembly GCF_045791955.1 of Oncorhynchus clarkii lewisi. Classification (NCBI taxonomy): domain Eukaryota; kingdom Metazoa; phylum Chordata; class Actinopteri; order Salmoniformes; family Salmonidae; genus Oncorhynchus; species Oncorhynchus clarkii. Next base: position 11,772,352 of record NC_092167.1, read on the forward strand.
ACTGCGGGATTGACCTTCTCCCAGGCACCATTCCTCCCCCGGGGACGACTGTACTCTCTGTTGGGTCCAAAGACAGAGGCTATGGAGACCTACATTGAGGACTCCCTAGCTGCAGGGTTCATTTGTCCTGCATTCTCCTCTGCCAGCACAGAGTTCTTCTTTGTGGAGAAGGACAAAACCCTGCGCCTGTTCATCGACTACCAGAGCCTCAATGACATCATGGTGAAGAACCGCTACCCGCTACCACTCATCTCCTCGGCCTTCGAGCCGCTCCAGGGGGTCACCGTGTTCTCCAAGCTGGACCTACGGAATGCCTATCACCTGATGAGGATACGGGAAGAGGACGAGTGAAAGACTGCTTTCAACGCAGCCAGCGGTCACTATGAGTATCTGGTCATGCCATTTGGCCTTAACACCTCAGCAGTGTTCCAGGCACTGGTCAATGATGTTCTCTGCGACATGTTGAAACGGTTAGTCTTCCTCAACAACATCCTCGTCTCCCCCCTGACCACCCAAGAACACGTGTTCCACGTCCGACTGATTCTCCAACGCCTCCTGGCAAACCTGCTTTTTGTGAAAGCAGAGAAGTGCGAATTCCATTGCTCCCATTCCTAGGTTACATCATCGCTGCAGGGAGTGTACAGATGGATCCCAGGAAGGTGTGAGCGGTGGTGGATTGGCCCAAGCCTTCGTCCAGTGTGCAGCTGCAACGATCCCTGGGATTCGCCAACTTTTATCGCTGCTTTATCCAGGGTTACAGCACCCTGGCTTCCCCCATCTGCACTCACCTCTCCCAACGTTCCGTTCACGTTGTCCCCAACTGCTGACCGGGCTTTCCGGGATATCAAACACCGTTTCACCACAGCTCCCATCTTGGTTCTTCCTGACACGTCCCGTGGTGGAAGCCAATGCTTTGGATATCGGAGTGGGGGCTGTCCCGTCCCAGCGTTCTGCCCTGGACCCCAAGTTACATCCCTGTGCTGCCTTCTCCCACCGCCTCAATACCATGGAGAGGAACTACGATGTGGGGAATCGTGCGCTTCTCACGCTGAAGATGGCGTTAGATGAGTGGAGGCACTGGCTGTAAGGGGCAGAACATCCGTTCATTGTGTGGACCGACCACAAGAACTTGGAATATCTCCGCACCGCCAAGAGTCTCAATTCCAGGCAAGCTAGGTGAGCCCTGCTTTTCACCCAGTTCATGTTCTCCCTCTCATACGGACTGGAATCCAAGAAGCCGGATGCACTGTCAAGCCGCTATAGCCCCACGGCTAAGACCCCGGAACCATCCTTCCCAACTAGTGCCTGGTGATGGCACTCAGCTGGAGAATAGGGAAGGGGGGGACCAGGTAACCTGATGCGGTCAGCTCCTCGGTCCTTGAGTGGGCCCACTTCTCCAGGCTTGCCTGCCACCCAGGCTCCCGGGTGGACTCCTGCCTTTGTGCGACAACGCTTTTGGTGGTATACCATGGTTACTGACGTCTCCGCGTTCGTTGCCGTATGCATGATCTGTGCGCAGAACAAGACTCCTCAGCAAGCTCCAGCTGGCCTCCTTCAACATCTGCCTGTCCCTCAACGTCCCTGGACTTTGTCACGGGTCTCCCCCCATCTGATGACAACACCGCCATCTTGACAGTAGTGGACCGGTTTTCCAAAGCCGCCCACTTCATTCCTTTCCCCAAGCTACCCTCTCCCAAAGAGACGGCCCAGCTCCATGGACTCCCAGTGGACATGGTCCTCGACCGGGGTTCTCAGTTCTCGTCCCGGTTCTGGAAGGTGTTCTGCACACTCATTGGGTCATCGGCCAGCCTGTCCTCCGGTTTCCACCCCCAGTCCAACGGCCAGTCGGAGAGAGCCAACCAAGACCTGGAGACGACTCTTCACTGCCAGGTCTCCACCAATCCCACCACCTGGAGTCAGCAACTAGTGTGGGTCGAATACGCTCGCAACACTCTCCCTTTGAGCGTTCCCTGGGTAATCAACCACCGCTCTTCCCTAAGCGAGAGGTTGGCATACCGTCGGCCACCCAGATGTTTGACCGTCACTGTCGTTGTACCTGGAAGAGAGCCCGGTCGGCCCTTCTCAAGACCACCTCCAGGCATCGATGACAAGTGGACCACCAACGGACCCCGGCATCGTCCAGGCAGAAGGTATGGCTATCCATCCGGGATCTGCCCCTCCGGGTGTAGTCCCGTAAACTTTCCCCCCGGTTTATCGGACCCATCTCCAAGGTCATTAGCCCCTCTACTGTTTGTCTTAAGTTGCCCCGTACCCTCCGTATACATCCCACTTTTCATGTGTCTAGAATCAAAACCCATGTCTCATAGTCGTTTGTCTCCTGTTTCCAGGGGGGGTACTGTCTGATCTGTTTCACCTGTATTTGTGCTTGTCTCCACCCCCTCCAGGTGTATTTAGGGAAAGGGGGATACTTGTCACTTGTTGTGGTCGGTCCACACAATGAACGGATGTTCATGTACAACTGAATGCATTCAACTGAAATGTGTCTTCCACATTTAACCCAACCTCTCTGAATCACAGAGGTGCGGAGGGCTGCCATAATCGACAGACACGTCTTCGGCGCCCGGGGAACAGTGGGTTAATTACCTTGCTCAGGGGCAGAATGACAGATATTTTCCTTATCAGCTCGGGGATTCAATCAAGCAACCTTTCAGTTACTGGCCCATCGCTCTAACCAGTAGGCTACCTGCCGCCTCTATTTATACCTGTGTACTCTATACAGTGTGTGCAGATTAAGTAAAATTAGGGAGGTAAGGCAAGAAATAGGCCATAGTGGAGAAATCATTCCAATTTAGCAATTAATAACTGGAGAGGTAGATGTGCAGAAGATGAACGTACAAGTAGAGATACTGGGTGCAAAGGAGCAAAAATTATAGATGAGCTGTGTACAGGTGCAATGATTTGTAAGCTGCTCTGATAGCTGATGCTTAAAGTTAGTGAGGGAGATATGAGTCTCCAGCTTCAGTGATGTTTGCAATTTGTTCCAATCATTGGCAGCAGAGAACTGGAAGGAAAGGCGGCCAAAGGGGGAGTTGGCTTTGGGGGTGACCAGTGAAATATACCTGCTGGAGCTCGTGGTACGGATGGGTGCTGCTATGGTGACCAGTGAGCTGAGATAAGGCCAGGCTTTACCTAGCAAAGACTTATAGATGACCTGGAGCCAGTGGGTTTGGCGACGAATATGAAGCGAGGGCCAGCCAACAAGAACATACAGGCCGCAGTGGTGGGTAGTATATGGGGCTTTGGTGACGAAACGGATGGCACTGTGATGGACTGCATCCAATTTGCTGAGTAGAGTGTTGGAGTCTATTTCGTAAATGACATCACCAAAGTCAAGGATCGGTAGGATAGTCAGTTTTACGAGGGTATGTTTGGCAGCATGAGTGAAGGATACTTTGTTGCAAAATAGGAAACTGATTCTAGATTTCATTTTGGATTGGAGATGCTTAATGTGAGTCTGAAAGGAGAGTTTACAGTCTAACCAGACACCTAGGTATTTGTAGTTGTCCACATATTCTAAGTCAGAACCCTCCAGAGTAGTGATGCTAGACGGGCGGGCAGGTGCGGGCAGCGATCGGTTGAAGAGCATGCATTTAGTTTTACTTTCATTTAAGAGCAGTTGGAGGCCACGAAGGAGAGTTGTATGGCATTGAAGCTCGTCTGGAGGTTTGTTAACACAGTAATCCAAAGAAGTTCCAGAAGTATACAGAATGATGTCGTCTGTGTAGAGGTGGATCAGAGAATCACCAGCTGCAAGAGTGACCTCATTGATGTATACAGAAAAAAAGAGTCGGCCTGAGAATTGAACCCTGTGGCACCCCCATAGAGACTGCCAGAGGTCCAGACAACAGGCCCTCTGATTTGACACACTGAACTCTGTCTGGAAAGTAGTTGGTGAACCAGGCGAGGCAGTCATTTGAGAAACCAAGGCTGTTGAGTCTGCTGATAAGAATGCGGTGATTGACAGAGTCGAAAGCCTTGGCCAGGTCGATGAATACGGCTGCACAGTATTGTCTCTTATCGATGGCGGTTATGATATCGTTTAGGACCTTGAGCGTGGCTGAGGTGCACCCATGACCAGCTTGGAAACCAGATTGCACAGCGGAGAAGGTACGGTGGGATTCAAAATGGTCGGTGATCTGTTTGTTAGCTTGGCTTTCGAAGACCTTGGAAAGGCAGGGTAGTAATGATATAGGTCTGTAATAGTTTGGGTCTAGTGTCTCCCTCTTTGAAAAAGGGACGAACGCGACAGTTTAACAATCTTTGGGGATCTCAGACGATACCTAAGAGGTTGAACAGGCTAGCAATAGGGGTTGCAACAATTGAGGCTGATAGTTTTAGAAATTGAGGGTCCAGATTGTCTAGTCCTGCTGATTTGTAGGTGCCCAGATTTTGCAGCTCTTTCAGAACATCCGCTATCTGGATTTGGGTGAAGGAGAAATGGGGGAGGTTTGGGAAAGTTGCTGTGGGGGGTGCAGAGCTGTTGACCAGGGTAGGGGTAGCCATTGAAATAGGCCTATAGCCTACTGTATAGTATATTTTAATGAGTCATCTCAGTTTTAATTTGAAGCGTCTTTTTATATTTCACTTGTTTATCAATTGCAAAGACATCACAACCTTGTTTTTAAGTTATTGGGGTCACAGGTAGGCAGATAAACCATGTGATTCTATATTTAGCGGAGATCTTCTGTTTATAAAGAGACGCACAAGGGAAAAAAAGCATCTAACAACCCACTGAGCTGTTCTACAAGCGGTCTGAGACAGGTGTTAGATTACTGTCATTTTCAAGTGCAAAAAATGGTTTTGGGAAACAGCGCGGAGATTTAACAATGCACCTACGACGTACTTAGTCTTAAGATGCTTTCGGGAAACCGGCCCTGGATAGCTAGTGTGACAAAGCTGGCTGTAGCCTTGAGCACTTAAAGCAGGGGTGGCATACTCTTTCCACGAAGGGCTGAGTGTCTGCAGGATTTTGTTTTTTCATTTCAATTAAGACCAAGACATCCAGGATAGGGGAGTTCCTTACTAATTAGTGACCTTAACTCATCAATCAAGTACAAGGGTGGCTCGAAAACCCGCAGACACTCGGCCCTCCGTGGAATGAGTTGACTTAAAGGCTTAAAAAGTATATTGAAGGTAAAACGTTTTTAAAAAAATACTTAAAGGTGGAGAAATCTCTTCGCCATTTCCTGGTTGCAATTTAAAAAAAATAGTTTATCAAATTTCAGTTTGTGACAAAACAAGCAGGTGTAGAGCCCCAAACGCAACTCCGGACCTCGAAGCCAGTACCACTGCATTTTTTCATTGTTCCCCTCTAATCAGGGACTGATTTAGACCTGGGACACCAGGTGTGTGCAATTCATTATCAGTTGGAACAGAAAACTATCAGGCTCCGGACCTTGTAGGGTAAGAGTTGAATACCCCTGGTGTACAGAATCATTGTACCATCTAAACCACTGTGAAATATATTTTCAGTAACCAAAAATATTGTATTTTCATCTGTTTGAAGCTGGGGAACAAAACCTAAAGTAAAATGCACGAAAACTAAACGTAAGAATGGGAAGCATAGAAATTGCTCACATAGAAGAGATCTACAACTTCTTAGACTTGCTTTCAATGAGAATGACTGATCTATAACTCTATACAGTTACATATTGCAGCTTTCATTTAGCAAAAATGATAAAACAAAACATCTAACCTTTCAGACATGGACCTTCTAGATTAGAACATTCTAAAAACACTGGTTTGTTTTCTACTGTGGCTTGAGCAATTAACTAATCAGGTACACCTGGAGTGTGACCTGCTACTCAAAATTAAGACAAATGAAATACTTAAACAATTAACTGCTTACAGTTGGGACTGATAATAAGCGCTGAGTAGGCTATGGAAGGATTTGAATGTTGATGAACACAAAACATACAAATACGCTTGCTCTGAAGAAATAACTTTCATACACATTCAAAAGAGTCCAATGCCTCTAGTGAAGAAGCCTCTCCTTCACAGATAGCCTACTTCAGACATGGCATCTTTCCTACTTCAGACATGGCATCTTTCCTACTTCAGACATGGCATCTTTCCTACTTCAGACATGGCATCTTTCCATCTCACAGAGCTTCAGATGGACTGTATTACAATAATAAAGTAAAACAGAAATAGATTATTATTAATGAACCCTTTCTAACCATTTAGATGGCCATATAAAATATATATATTTTATAGCCTACAAACATTTAAATATAATTGATCTACTATCAGCTCAAAATATGGCACTAAAGGGTATTGAACATGAATTGTTGAAATAACATTATTGTTCACTTTAAATCAACTTCCAATAGTAGAAAAAAAGGTCATATCAAGAACCAAAAGAGTTCTTCGGCTGTCCCTATAGGAAACTATGAAGAACCACTTTTGGTTCCAGGTAGAACCTTTCGGGGTTCCCAATAGATGCCAAGTAACCAGTAAGTGTCTGGTGAACAAGATTAGGACACAAGTGCTGAAACCCCTACCCTTCCCATTAGTGATAATAGAAAGACAATGAGTGAAGCCTGAAGCCGAGGTTATATTAAGACACCAGTCTCAACGTCAACAGTGAAGAGGCGACTCCAGGAAGCTAGCCTTCTAGGCTGTGTTCTTTTGCCCATCTCAATCTTTTATTTTTATTGGCCAGTCTGAGATATGGCTTTTTCTTTGCAACTCTGCCTAGAAGGCCAGCATCTCGGAGTCGCCTCTTCACTGTTGACGTTGAGACTGGTGTTTTGCGGGTACTATTTAATGAAGCTGCCAGTTGAGGACTTGTGAGGCGTTGGGTTTCTCACACTAGGCACTCTAATGTACTTGTTCTCTTGCTCAGTTGTTCACCGGGGCCTCCCACTCCTCTTTATATTCTGGTTAGAGACAGTTTGTGCTGTTCTGTGAAGGGAGTAGTATGCAGCATTGTACGAGATCTTCAGTTTCTTGGCAAATTCTCACATGGAATAGCCTTCATTTCTCAGAACAAGAATAAACTGATGAGTTTCAGAGAAAGTCCTTTGTTTCTGGCCATTTTGAGCCTGTAATCGAACCCACAAATGCTGACGCTCCAGATCCTCAACTAGTCTAAAGAAGGCCAGTTTTATTGCTTCTTTAATCAGAACAACAGTTTTCAGCTGTGCTAACATAATGGTTTTCCAATGATCAATTAGCCTTTTAAAATGATAAACTTGGATTAGCTAACACAACGTGCCATTGGAACACAGGCGTGATGGTTGCTGATAATGGGCCTCTGTATGCCTATATAGATATTCCATTAAAAATCAGCCGTTTCCAGCTACAATAGTCATTTACAACATTAACAATGTCTACACTGTATTTCCGATCAATTTGATGTTATTTTAATGGACAAAAAATGTGCTTTTCTTTCAAAAACAAGGACATTTCTAAGTGACCCTAAACCTTTGAACGGTAGTGTACGTTAAGTAGGTCAGGTGTTCCGATGTGTGTCTGGGTGTGGTTTGGTGGATTTCGTTCACTCAGGAATGTGTGTTGATTGATGATGTACATGCAGGTGTTTAAGTGTGTTTATTTGTTTTAGTGACTGGTTCAATGTGTGGGCAGGCATGGTTGAGCGGTTGTGGTTCACTCAGGAATGTGTGTGATGAATAAAGATGTGCAGGTGCGGTTGTTTATAATGCTTGTACAGTGTTCTGTACATCAGACTGTGTTTTTCCCATGATCTTCTCCCTTCTTTGTGGTGTGTTTGGAGTTAAGGCATGTTGTGTGTGTGACTAAGACGATGTGCGTCTCCTTTTTTTCCACACCTAAATGGGCGGAGAAAAACATCAACACATTGGACAATGCCACTGCCAGTATCTAATAACAATCTGTAGGAGATTCCAGTGAGAGGATGAATAAACAATGACTTTGCAGAAAAGAGGGGCTGAATCATCATGACTATGCAGAAAACAGCAAAAGAGGATTATTTCAAATGATTTATTTCTACTGGTATTATGAATACAAGTTTAAACTGGAACAAAAATGTGTTATTTTTTATTAAAGTGGTCGGTGGTGTAGCATGTGGATATATAGATAAGATTTTCACAAAATATTTGATATTTCTGATTGACAGTTTGTCTCATCAGACATCAGGGCAAAAAGATATAGACTATGGTATGAGACATCAATTAAGAAAAAAGTACTTTGAAAGTACTAAAAGATTATAGTCTACAAGATTTCAAAGCAATTCAAGATGTATTGACTAGGCCTACATTGAACATGCAAGACACATTTATACAAACACACATTGGCATAATATCCAGATGTAACAAAGAGGTTGAGGGGTTTAGAGATTTCTTATGTTGTTAAAGGCTGTTTTTTTGTTGTTGATAGACACAGGGTTCCAGCTATGGAGTATGAGATAACGTTTAAAATGTCTTCACTGAAAATACTGTCATAAGTGAAATATTTTTGAAAACTGGGAGGCTGAAACTAATGTGTTGAGAAGAGAAAAGTAGCAAATACAGTGCCTTGCGAAAGTATTCGGCCCCCTTGAACTTTGCGACCTTTTGCCACATTTCAGGCTTCAAACATAAAGATATAAAACTGTATTTTTTTGTGAAGAATCAACAACAAGTGGGACACAATCATGAAGTAGAACGACATTTATTGGATATTTCAAACTTTTTTAACAAATCAAAAACTGAAAAATTGGGCGTGCAAAATTATTCAGCCCCTTTACTTTCAGTGCAGCAAACTCTCTCCAGAAGTTCAGTGAGGATCTCTGAATGATCCAATGTTGACCTAAATGACTAATGATGATAAATACAATCCACCTGTGTGTAATCAAGTCTCCGTATAAATGCACCTGCACTGTGATAGTCTCAGAGGTCCGTTAAAAGCGCAGAGAGCATCATGAAGAACAAGGAACACACCAGGCAGGTCCGAGATACTGTTGTGAAGAAGTTTAAAGCCGGATTTAAAGCCGGATTTAAATGTTTGAAGCCTGAAATGTGGCAAAAGGTTGCAAAGTTCAAGGGGGCCGAATACTTTCGCAAGGCACTGTAAAAGAGGAGAAAATATTCTCCATCTACAGATGTTGTAGGACCTCGCCTGGGTCTCACAGCTGAAGGGACAGTACTGGCCATTGTCATTGGTCAGTTCAAGTAGACCCTTCCAAGACAATCTTGTAGGTGATAAGATAAAATATTGATTACGTGACAATTACAATCAACCTTATCAATTGAGTGAAACAATGGAAAAATGTAATGTACTTCTGACTCAAAAAAAAACATTATTCCATCCTGTGACCATTTTGGTCACTTACCATTTAAACAATTGAGAACGTTATAGTATGTGCAGTCACTTACATTCTTTGGCTTGTGTCTTACCTCTCCAAGCGGATGTTAAGCCTCCTCTTCACTAGGTTAACAGTCTTGTCGTAGATCTCCCATCTTCTTGGAGAAGTACAGTTCCTAGCTACTAAGAAATGTTTATGTGGGCTGTAAATGCATTAACGGATCCTTAGTGGTACTTGAAGCCCTGAACGACATTGAAATCCTCGCTATCCAGAGCGCTATCATAGACACCACAGTACTTCATGTCACTTTATGAGGGGAAAGAAAATAGATAACATGTTAACTGTGGGTTAAGAATGAAAGTCTGAGTGTGGTGCAAGAGCTGGGTCTAGTCTAGTGAGTAACACAGACGTCTTCTGACTATTGCTGGGGAGCGAATCTTTGTTACACTGTAAATTTGATAACTGTTTGTCCTCCATCTTTCACCTTTCTCTTCTGACCTGATGTGTCTAAATAAAGCAACAACACAAGAAGAATGATGTACTGTATGTGAATGTGTGGACAAAACATGTCAGTGGTTGCGTCTGAAATGATACCCTATTCCCTATGGGTCCTGGTCATGAGTAGTGTTCATTCCCAGGGGACCGAGTAGCTTCTGCTCTGCCATCTCTAGTGTCTCCCCAGACGCTATCCACTGTGAACAGGTCTGAAGCCTGGAGAACACAGAGAGATACAAGGTACAGACATCCCAGCAAACAATTCTAGGGAGAGAGAAAGTTTTTGTAATGTTACCTGTAATCAGGGTGTGAATTACAGGGGAGCACAGTTCCCTAGATTAAGACATGAGCTCCCCTAAAGGCAATAAAAGTCCAACTTTGGGGGGGGGGGTCTCTAAATAATGATAATCTGAGTATTGGTGATACACTGGTAATGTTAAGCACTCCTCCAATTGTTGTGAGATCTGATATTCTGCCCAATGCAACTTGGGCTCCCGAGTGGCACAGCGGTCTAAGGCACTGCATCACAATGCTAGAGGCGTCACTACAGACCCTGGTTCGATTCCAGGCTGTATCACAACCGGCCGTGATTGGGAGTCCCATTGGGCAGCGTATAATTGGCCCAGGCCGGGTTTGGCCGGGGTAGGCCAAGGTTAACAATTATGCAAATGGAGTTTACATGTTGGTGATAAAGATAAATGTTTTTGGACAATTGCTATTTGTGTCTCATGTAGAGAGTGGTTCCACTAATTTGCAAAAATTGTCTTGTGATAGTTATATCTACTGTTAAAAAAAATTGTTTAGCATTTGCATTTAGTTTGAAAACAATCAGAAATTACTAGGCTAACTGGTTATTTGGATCCCAGTTTTGCTCATGTGGATTGCAGTTTCCTTCAGCATTCAATGAATCGAGACAAACTGACGCAGCCCACTAAACTGAAGTGGGTTTGCCAAAGCAAACACATTTCTCTTGCAAAATGCACTAACACCATCAAAGCTTAAAATATGAATCTCAAAATTTAAATCACTCCATCAAACAGTATAATTTGTCATTAATGAGAAGATTAATCAAAATTAACACCCTCTAAACTGTTATTTGCAATAGCTTCGCATACAACACGCTGTAGGACTCACATGACAGTGATGTTAGGCCTACAGTGTGTTCTCTACCAGAATCCGCAGCGAAGTCTGTATATTGATTATCACTAAGTAGACATGTTATTGGTTTATCATGGTTGTGAACACACTGTAGGCTTAACATGACATTACGGTTGGTGCACCAGGCCAGAACTTACAGAACTTACAGGCCAGAACTTAGAGTACCTTTCTCAAAACGGTATAATTTATCATCTATTAAGAAAGTAGTCTCACCATTCATTACATAGGCCTGATATCACAACAAATATTAGTTTTTTTGATTGCTTGTTTCTGGAATAAGGGTTCACAGTTAACACTGCCCACTAAACTGAAAATGTGTTTGCCAAAGCAACACATTTCTCTTGGAAAATGTATGTGTGGGGAGGGGGCAAAAAAAAAGTAGACACCCCCCATTCCCTTCATGTCAAACGGAAGTTACCCATAACATGGTTACCATGTTTTCATTATTTAAAATATTACTGTTCCAGACATGTTTCATGGGATGTTACAAGACCATTCATGTGTCCAGCTTTCTAAGGGTTTGGAGGACAATATGTTTCATTGGAACATTGGAAGAACATTCCTGTGTCCAAGAACATTTAAAAACACAGGACATTCTCTCATGGTCCCCTGGAGCTTTTTGTCTAGTTCCTGGGACATCCCTGAAGACTGATGTTCACCTGATGGTCCCAAAGAAATGTTCCCCCAATTAAAACGTGTTTCATTACACACCATCCCCCTGTTACTGTTGCTGAGCCCATCAAGGCCCTGGTAGGTGAACCACTGATCCATTAAAGGGGCAATCCGTAGTTGCTACATACATTTTTGGACGTATACATTTATATGTACCCATTGATTCTTGAAGAATATAACTTATAAATGCCTCATTAACTTATTAGTTCAACTGTCGTACCCATGAGAACCCTCAAAAATAAGCTTGTTTTATTTCAATGTTTGTAAACAAAGAAAATGTAAACAAACACTCTCTACCCTCAAAACACGGTCAAAACTATGATTTTGATATCATGGATGATCAGTCCTTGCTTCCATATCACTGTCTATGAATTTGGGAGAAGTTACATTCTCCAGCCCCATAACTCTGCTTTTTACTGGATCAGGGATGGGGCAATCACTTTTTTATTGTTTCTACTGCTGATTGACACTTTAACAACTCTTTGCATGTTGGCAATGTTCATTACACCCACAAACAGTGCTTTCAACATACATACAGTATATGACACACTTTGACGTACATGATTATGTTGTGCAAGTTCATATATACAGTCATTATTATTAAACATGTCCTCACCTGGGATTTGAACTCACAACCTCTTGGTTTACGGCATTATCATATTCCCGCTACACCACCATGTATTTGCCAGTGATTGATTTCACATGCATTGCTACACTTTGAAGTCAATCTCAGCTCTGTTAAAAGTACACTCAAGAAAAACATATTGTACTTATCATAGTGATTCAGGAGCAACATTAAAACACAGTAATATGCCCCACAAACATTAGACAACTCTACAGAAAATCCCCAAATTGCTTAAATAAGTCAATCAAATCAATGATGAGAGAATAGTTAGATTAACTGATAACTGACACCGGCATAGTGGCGTAGCAAGAACGGAATGTCGTGAACCAAGAGGTTGTGAGTCCCAGTTGAGAACATGATGAATAATATTTACTGTACAAATGAACATAGACAATGTATGTGTGTCAAATATGTAAGTTGAAAACAATGTAAGTTAAAAGCACTGTATGTGGGTGTCGCTAACCATGTCAACAGACAAAGATCTGTAAATTGATCAGTGGTTCACCAATCAGGGCCTTGATGGGCTGGCAACAGTAATAAGGGATGGTGTGTAAAGTTTTTCTTTTTTGGAGAACGTTTCTTTAGGACCATCAGGCAATGTCCTAAAAATGTCTTTAGGGACGTCCCCTGAACAAGCTGGGAACTAGACAAAAACTTCCAGGAGACCATGACAGAACGTCCTATGTTTTAAATGTCATTGGACACAATATTCACATGAAACATGCCTGGAGTGACGGTAAGGAAATTTGCATCAAAGCTGGGACCGAGAGACTGAAAAACAGCTTCTATTTCAAGGCCATCAGACTGTTAAATAGCCATCACTAGCCGGCTATCACCTGGTTACTCAACCCTGCACCTTAGAGCCTGCTGTCCTATGTACAGTGCCTTGCGAAAGTATTCGGCCCCCTTGAACTTTGCGACCTTTTGCCACATTTCAGGCTTCAAACATAAAGATATAAAACTGTATTTTTTTGTGAAGAATCAACAACAAGTGGGACACAATCATGAAGTGGAACGACATTTATTGGATATTTCAAACTTTTTTAACAAATCAAAAACTGAAAAATTGGGCGTGCAAAATTATTCAGCCCCTTTACTTTCAGTGCAGCAAACTCTCTCCAGAAGTTCAGTGAGGATCTCTGAATGATCCAATGTTGACCTAATGATGATAAATACAATCCACCTGTGTGTAATCACGTCTCCGTATAAATGCACCTGCACTGTGATAGTCTCAGAGGTCCGTTAAAAGCGCAGAGAGCATCATGAAGAACAAGGAACACACCAGGCAGGTCCAAGATACTGTTGTGAAGAAGTTTAAAGCTGGATTTGGATACAAAAATATTTCCCAAGCTTTAAACATCTCAAGGAGCACTGTGCAAGCGATAATATTGAAATGGAAGGAGTATCAGACCACTGCAAATCTACCAAGACCTGGCCGTCCCTCTAAACTTTCAGCTCATACAAGGAGAAGACTGATCAGAGATGCAGCCAAGAGGCCCATGATCACTCTGGATGAACTGCAGAGATCTACAGCTGAGGTGGGAGACTCTGTCCATAGGACAACAATCAGTCGTATATTGCACAAATCTGGCTTTTATGGAAGAGTGGCAAGAAGAAAGCCATTTCTTAAAGATATCCATAAAAAGTGTTGTTTAAAGTTTGCCACAAGCCACCTGGGAGACACACCAAACATGTGGAAGAAGGTGCTCTGGTCAGATGAAACCAAAATTGAACTTTTTGGCAACAATGCAAAACGTTATGTTTGGCGTAAAAGCAACACAGCTCATCACCCTGAATACACCATCCCCACTGTCAAACATGGTGGTGGCAGCATCATGGTTTTGGCCTGCTTTTCTTCAGCAGGGACAGGGAAGATGGTTAAAATTGATGGGAAGATGGATGGAGCCAAATACAGGACCATTCTGGAAGAAAACCTGATGGAGTCTGCAAAATACCTGAGACTGGGACGGAGATTTGTTTTCCAACAAGACAATGATCCAAAACATAAAGCAAAATCTACAATGGAATGGTTCAAAAATAAACATATCCAGGTGTTAGAATGGCCAAGTCAAAGTCCAGACCTGAATCCAATCAAGAATCTGTGGAAAGAACTGAAAACTGCTGTTCACAAATGCTCTCCATCCAACCTCACTGAGCTCGAGCTGTTTTGCAAGGAGGAATGGGAAAAAATTTCAGTCTCTCGATGTGCAAAACTGATAGAGACATACCCCAAGCGACTTACAGCTGTAATCGCAGCAAAAGGTGGCGCTACAAAGTATTAACTTAAGGGGGCTGAATAATTTTGCACGCCCAATTTTTCAGTTTTTGATTTGTTAAAAAAGTTTGAAATATCCAATAAATGTCGTTCCACTTCATGATTGTGTCCCACTTGTTGTTGAGTCTTCACAAAAATATACAGTTTTATATCTTTATGTTTGAAGCCTGAAATGTGGCAAAAGGTCGCAAAGTTCAAGGGGGCCGAATAATTTCGCAAGGCACTGTGCATAGACATGGAATCACTGGTCACTTTAATAAACTGAACACTAGTCACTTTAATAATGTTTCAATACTGTTTTACTCATTTCATATGTATATACTGTATTCTATCGTATTTTAGTCAATGCCACTCGGACATTGCTCGTCCAAATATTTATACAGTATATTTCTCAATTCCATTGTTTTAGATGTGTGTATTGTTGTGAATTGTTAGATAATACTGCATTGTTTGAACAAGGAACACAAGCATTTCACTACACCCGCAAAATCATCTGCTAAATATGTGTATGTGACCAATAAAATTGGATTTGATTCTGAGATCAAATCAAATGTTATTAGTCACATGCGCTGAATACAACACCTTACAGTGCAAAGCTTACTTACAAGCCCCTAACCAACAATGCAGTTTAAAAAATACAAATAAGAAATAACAGGAACAAGTAATTAAAGAGCAGCAGTAAAATGACAATAGCGAGACTGTATACAGGGGATACCGGTACAGAGTTAATGTGCGGCAAAGTAATTGAGATAATATGTACATTTAGGCAGGGTTATTAAAGTGACTAAGCATAGATAATAACAGAGAGTAGCAGCGGCGTAAAAGAGAGAGAGGGGGGGGGGGGGGGGGGGGGGTGGCAATGCAAATAGTCTGGGTAGCCAATTGATTAGATGTTCAGGAGTCTTATGGCTTGGGGGTAGAAGCTGTTTAGAAGCCTCTTGGACCTAGACTTGGCGCTCTGCCGTGCGGCAGCAGGGAGAACAGTCTATGACTAGGGTTGCTGGAATCAGACAATTTTTAGGGCCTTCCTTTGACAACGCCTTGTATAAAGGTCCTGGATGACAGGAAGCCTGGGCCCAGTGATGTACTAGGTCATACGCACTATCCTCTGTAGTGCCTTAAGCTCGGAGACCGATGCAGTTGCCATACCAGGCAGTGATGCAACCACTCAGGATGATCTCCATGGTTGTAGTGGAAATTTCCTGTATTTAACTAATCATGAGAGCAAACCACCACACATGTCAGAGTTATCATAAAGTCCATCTTTAATTATATGAGCTCCATCACAACCCTGTGACTCTCAGATCAATTCAGTGTCTATAAATGAATTATCTGAGAGTCCTTACACATTGCAACTGAGATCCTTTATAGCAAAGACACACATAGCCAGACAGCATTGGCCATAAATTATCGTTCAGCTTTGTCTCCTAAACTATGTTATTTTCTCGCTCTCAGAACCATAAAACAAAACCTATCAACAGGCATATATCAAATACCCCCTCCTTGACAAGATAACAGAGACACAGTGACTGGCACACAACCATTGTGGAGCCAAGAGATACACGCTTGACCTCTCCCCTCTCTGCGGCCCAAGTAACTTAGTCCTGACAGAGAACAGATGACTGCAAATGGCGAACAGTATTATACAAAAAATAGACATTCTAATGAGAGGTAACTCACAAACATATAATGAAAATAAAATATCTTATCTATGTTACCCAACTAATTCTGATTATTCCCCAACAGTCTGAATAGTTGAATCATAAAGAGTTGTGGTAGTTCCCGGTTATTGATTTTTGGTTTGATTGTTTAGGTAACACCAGTGAATTTGAACAAGAACGTATACTAACATTAGAATCTGTTTTCATTATGGGGAACAATGAAAGTTCCGCAAAGTAGATTGCAGGTTGAGTTTATTTTATGTTAAAGGGACAGTGCACATTGCCATACCAATGCCATACCAAGGACTCCTGGTGACAGCCTTTGCTGTGAGAATATCTGAAAGAGCTACCTGGATTCATATCACACACTTCAAAAAGGGTATGTGTTATGCTAATTAGTGTCAGTTGATGATAACGCTCCCGGACCCGGGATGGGTAGTATCAAGAGGTTAAAGGGATACACTCACATATAGAATATTAGAAGTTTTGTTTTCTGAGTTTTTCACTAAACACGTGAACTCTTTAGATAAAGGGTTCTTTAATATGTATAATATAGTATGGAACATGACCTTTGACCTCTATCATGGCTTTCTCTTGTGGTCTGATCAGCCACAGGGGAGGGCCATTTGGATAATGAATTTGTGGTCATTTGGGATACTAGTTTTAAAGGTAAATTAATTGTAATGGAGTTTATAGTTCTTGGACATAATTATAATTATAACCACAGAGGAGAAAGTGGAATTGAGGCAGGATAAATTATGGGGAGCGGGGGAATAAACTCTAGTGAGGAAGAGGTTCAGGATTCTGTCTTAAACATTGGCTGTGAAGGTTTCGAATTGGCTACTATTGATTACAACAGGAACAGAAATCATATTTATCGTCGATAATAAATGGGGGAGGATATAGTCCTTTGAGGTTTGGACAGGACATAGTTTAAGCCAATAGGGCAGGAAAATAATGATAGAAAGTGATTTTATAAGCATTACAATTATTTATGAAAACAAATAAGTTGCAGTTCTTAGAGATGGTAAATTACTGTAGATAAGGTATCCCACACTACGCAACATATATTAAATTATTGATGAGACTGATTTTAAGGTTAACCCATGTTATTGTTAGATAAAACACTGTGGACCCCTGAAGAGAGATTTCATTAGCATAGAAAAGAGATAGGATATGGTTAGCATTCGTTTTGGCTTTGAAAATTAGAATAATTGTATTTAAATAGTATTAAAGTGGACAAGGATATGACATCTGTGGTGATTTAGGATTATGGATAGGATCGAGATAACCTATATAAGGACTTTAGAAATAGACATATTTTTCTAAGAATCCATGAGTTTAGATAAAGCCAAACAGTGAGACATTTAGTTAAAATTAGAAAACAACACAGTTGTTACAGACAGATAGGGGAAAGGGCAGACAGAGGAGTCCTCCCCGCACTGCTGAGACATTGAAGGCTTGAGAGCAGAGAGAAGATGGGGGTGTCAGGAAATGAGCACAGATACCTCTTTAAGTAGATAAGACACTTGACAGTGAATTGATACAGGATAGACATGAATGGACGCCCAAGGGAGAATTGGACATGTGGAAAATGAAAGGGGCGCTCCTACATGATAATGTCAGACATAAGGATAATTTACTAATCTTACCTAAGTCATTGTTTAGAGTAGGCAAGATTGTTACCTGGGCAGAGCCAGGTATCAAAAGGGGGAAGGGTAAGTTGTGGTCTAGGATAGGATGTGGCCTATTGGATAATAAACTAATAACAATTTAAAAACATTCTAGCTAACAAATAGGCAAAGAAGTTAAAGATATAATCAGATAGAACAAATGAGAAAATGTTTGTTAACCAAATTACAGGAGAGGGTGATTCACTCAATCCAGTCCCTGAGGAGAATAGACGGGAAGCAGCCCATTGGGAACTTGATGAAGACGGTAAGGAAAATCCTGATAAGAAGAGTTATGATTCTGATGTTGGCCTACAGCAGCCAGTGTAAATGCATGTATTGGTTTCTATTAGGTTGGATTTGGATAACAATAAATATTTCTAATGAAAATAGATGTGTGCTTTTTAATATTCTAATAAAAATAGAGGTGTGATTGGATGTATAAGATTTAGTCATAGGGTGTTAAAGAGTTTTTTATTCTTTATACAATAAATGTGTGTTTCTTTTAACCTTTGTATTCTGAGTATGACACTCTTGTGGGTGTCAAAAGGGAAATTAGGGTTTTAAGTTCCTAGGTGGCTGGTAGCCAATCTAGTACATAGTGGGATCGAATGGGGTACATGAAGGTACAGTGGGGCAAAAAAAGTATTTAGTCAGCCACCAATTGTGCAAGTTCTCCCACTTAAAAAGATGAAGCCTGTAATGTTCATCATAGGTACACTTCAACTATGACAGACAAAATGAGAAAAAAAATCCAGAAAATCACATTGTAGAATTTTTAATGATTTATTTGCAAATTATGGTGGAAAATAAGTATTTGGTCACCTACAAACAAGCAAGATTTCTGGCTCTCACAGACCTGTAACTTCTTTAAGAGGCTCCTCTGTTCTCCACTCGTTACCTGTATTAATGGCACCTGGTGAACTTGTTTTCAGTATAAAAGACACCTGTTCACAACCTCAAACAGTCACACTCCAAACTTCACTATGGCCAAGACCAAAGTGCTGTCAAAAGACACCAGAAACAAAATTGTAGACCTGCACCAGGCTGGGAAGACTGAAACTGCAATAGGTAAGCAGCTTGGTTTGAAGAAATCAACTGTGGGAGCAATTATTAGGAAATGGAAGACATACAAGACCACTGATAATCTCCCTCGATCTGGGGCTCCACACAAGATCTCACCCCGTGGGGTCAAAATGAACACAAGAACGGTGAGCAAAAATCCCAGAACCACACGGGGGGACCTAGTGAATGACCTGCAGAGAGCTGGGACCAAAGTAACAAAGCCTACCATCAGTAACACACTACGCCGCCAGGGACTCAAATCCTGCAGTGCCAGACGTGTCCCCCTGCTTAAGCCAGTACATGTCCAGGCCCGTCTGAAGTTTGCTAGAGAGCATTTGGATGATCCAGAAGAAGATTGGGAGAATGTCATATGGTCAGATGAAACCAAAATATAACTTTTTGGTAAAAACTCAACTCGTCGTGTTTGGAGGACAAAGAATGCTGAGTTGCATCCAAAGAACACCATGCCTACTGTGAAGCATGGGGGTGGAAACATCATGCTTTGGGGCTGTTTTTCTGCAAAGGGACCAGGACGACTGATCCGTGTAAAGGAAAGAATGAATGGGGCCATGTATCGTGAGATTTTGAGTGAAAACCTCCTTCCATCAGCAAGGGCATTGAAGATGAAACGTGGCTGGGTCTTTCAGCATGACAATGATTCCAAACACACCGCCCGGGCAATGAAGGAGTGGCTTCGTAAGAAGCATTTCAAGGTCCTGGAGTGGCCTAGCCAGTCTCCAGATCTCAACCCCATAGAAAATCTTTGGAGGTAGTTGAAAGTCCGTGTTGCCCAGCAACAGCCCCAAAACATCACTGCTCTAGAGGAGATCTGCATGGAGGAATGGGCCAAAATACCAGCAAAAGTGTGTGAAGACTTACAGAAAACGTTTGACCTCTGTCATTGCCAACAAAGGGTATATAACAAAGTATTGAGATAAACTTTTGTTATTGACCAAATACTTATTTTCCACCATCATTTGCAAATAAATGCATTAAAAATCCTACAATGTCATTTTCAGGATTTTTTTCCCTCATTTTGTCTGTCATAGTTGAAGTGTACCTATGATGTAAATTACAGGCCTCATATTTTTAAGTGGGAGAACTTGCACAATTGGTGGCTGACTAAATACTTTTTTGCCCCACTGTATATTCAACTTTGTAGCTTTTATATGATTCATTGCTGAATTTTTATTCACACCCATAGGGGTGTGAAAAGGGGGCTTGTGAGGTTTGGTTTTAAAAATACAGTGTTTAAAGGCCCTACTCTAGGAGTATAATTGAAGCATTATGTGTGGCTAATACATTGATAGACATTGTGCAACATAGCGTGACTTGTGACATTGTGCAGCATAGTGTGATTTGTAACTAATCTAGGGTGTCAACAGTTTTAGGGCCATGGGCCTTAAACATGATGGGAAAATACAGAATAACACAAAAACAGGAGCTGTGCAATGGATGTAGCAACCAGGGTGTGGGGCCACCTGAGTTAATCTACTCAGTAGCAGATCGGACATCTGGAGCGCTGTGGGGCTGGGACCAGCCTGGGCGCCAACGTCAACGATGGGCCAGTGAGTCTAAAACTACACCGAGTCTCTACTAAAGAAGATACCGTTAGGGCAGTACAGAGAACTGGCCAACACCCTACGTGGTGTTACAGCGAACCCGTATATACGAAAATTGCATTTGCCATTTATTGCTTAGCTAATAAAAGTACATAGTATACAATCAGTGACTCAGAAACTCATAACTTGTTCTGATACCAGATTCGAATTGACGCAACCCTAACAGTTCCTTCTGGCAAACTCCAAGCGGGCTGTCATGTGCCTTTTACTGAGGAGTGGCTTCCTTCCGTCTGGCCACTCTACCATAAAGGCCAGATTTGTGGAGTGCTGCAGAGATGGTTGTCCTTCTGGAAGGTTCTCCCATCTCCACAGAGGAACTCTAGAGCTCTGCCCTTCTCCCCCGACTGCTCAGTTTGGCCGGGTGGCCAGCTCTAGGAAGAGTCTTGGTGGTTACAAACTTCTTCCATTTAAGAATTATGGAGGCCACTGTGTTCTTGGGGACCTTCAATGCTGCAGACATTGTTTGTACCCTTCTCCAGATCTGTGCCTCGACACAATCCTGTCTCGGAGCTCTACGGATTCCTTCGACCTCATGGCTTGATTTCTGCTCTCACATGCACAGACATGTCAACAGTGGGACACTATATAGACAGGTGTGTGCCTTTCCAAATCATATACAATCAATTGAATGTACCACAGGTGGACTCCAAACAAGTTGTAGAAACATCTCGAAGGTGATCTATGAAAACAGTAAGCACCTGAGCTCAATTTGGACTCTCATAGCAAAGGGTCTGAATAATTATGTAAATAAGGTATTTATGATTCTATTTTGAATACATTTGCCAAAATGTCTAAAAACCTGTTTTCACTTTGTCATAAAGGGGTATTGTGTGTAGTAGATTACTGAGGAGTAGTATGTTTTAATCCATTTTAGAATAAGGCTGTAACGTAACAAAATGTGGGGGAAAAATCAAGGGGTCTGAATACTTTCTGAAGGCACTGTGTGAGTTTGTTTCTTCATTTTTACTCTGTTTTCTCCCAATTTTGTGGTATCTAATTGGTAGTTACAGTCTTGTCCCATTGCTGCAACTCCCGTAAGGACTCAGATGAGGCGAAGGTCTAGAGCCACACTGCTTCTTGACACAATGCCCACTTAACCCGGAAGCCAGCCGCACCAATGTGTCAGAGGATACACAGGGCACCTGGCAACCATGTAAGCATACACTGCACCTGGCCTGCCACAGGAGTCGCTAGTGCGCAATGGGACAAGGACTTCCCTGCAGGCCAAACCCTCCCCTAACCCGGACGACGCTAGGCCAATTGCCACCCCATGGGTCTCTCAGTCGTGGACGGCTGCGACAGAGCCTGGACTCGAACCCAGAATCTCTAGTAGCACAGCTAGCACTGTGATGCAAGGCAATGTATGTGTATGTGTGTGTGTTCGTTCTTCTATCCTTGTGGGGACCTAAAATCTCCCAAAGTCCCCACAAGGATAGTAAAACAAGGAAAATCCTTTCCTATGTCCCCATGAGGACAAAGGCTATTTTGAGTTTTGTTGTTAGGTTTAAGATTAGGGTTAGAATTAGGGTTAGTGTACTGCGTTAGTTAGGTTTAGGGTTTGGGCTAGGGTTAAGGAAAATAGGATTTTGAATGGAAATACATTTTAGGTCTTCACGAGGATAGAAGAACAAAACGTGTGTGTATGTAAGAATTTTAAGAAAGTTGAAGCTCATTTACAGCATTTCTACACAATTGAAGAACTCTCAAATGCTATTCGGAGAACAGAAAAAAGCAAGCAGAAATTAGCCCAACCATTATCACATTGGTTGCTGTAGCTTCATTCACCTCAGTCGATCTAAAAACACATAGCCTATTAGGTATACAATCAGGGGTTGGAACCGGTTCAGGGAACAGAACAGAAAACTGTAAAATAACAAACATTTTTAAGAAACATAAATGAAAACGAAAGTAGTCCATACTGTTCCGGAACAGAATCATTATTTTTAAAACATGGGAACCGGTTAATCACGTTCTTTTAGGTTCCTAGTCCCACAAAAAATGCAGCAAAGTGCATCTGCAAAGCCCTCACTCTGTCACTCAGAAATGTATTCCAGTATCTGCCTGCAAGCTGAAAATCTTTGCCAGTGTGTGCGTGTTTAGGCTACTTGCCCCTCCCCCCTCTGACGCATAGGCTACTGTACTGACGTTACCATAGGCTACTGTACTGACGTTACAAGCGTGGTTCAGAAGATAGGAGAGATTTTTAATTAGCTAGAGAAGAATGGATTCACTTTTTTCAATGCTAGTTAAGAATAATATAGGCGCAGTCATCACCTTTCAACTTGGATATACTAACTCCAAAATCGTTAGATGTGTTTTTGAATTCTGGTGACACTTTTTCACACAAGTTTTTTTTTTTAGCTAGCAGCTAGCTCAAAGGACATTCAAAGTTCATCCATAGAAGCCGCTCCTCCTAGTTATAATACTGTGGACCCAATTAAGATAATGCATGTCATAACAAGATGCCCAGCGCTTCAAGCCTCCTCCTCAACCCTCTCTCTCCACCCGTAACATTTCAGTCCCATCTTGCGTCATAGGCTACACTTGTCTGTCCATCACATATGCAAATAACTTGCATGCCTGCTTTATCAGCACTGATGGGTGAAGTAATTTAATGAGCTAAATGTAAAAAATAATAATAATCACAGGTTAAAAAAGGAACAGAAAGGAAAGACATAAACCCATTTTTGTAAAAAATGTTATACCTTTATTTAACTAGGCCAGTGTGTTCAACTAGGGGTTGCTGGTTGGAACAGTGGTACGGAATGAAAAAATAATGGTTCTGTTCAGGACTAAATGATTAGCCGCTACATATTAACTCAGTACTGGGAATAAAAACTCTAATTTAATACACACAGATGGATCTGTTCGCAACAAAGTTATTTTATTAACAAAAGGAAAACCCATACGTTTGCTTTACATAACTTTTGTTGTTGTTACTGTTTAGGAGCTAATTACCTGAAATTCTACACATTTTGCCATGGGTTGGGGAGACATTTTTTGCAGTTTTAAAAGCTATTTTCCAGCAATTCTACATATGTTGACATTACTTATGCCATGTTAATATGATACCTGAATGAGAGTGACTAAGAAACTCAATGGGGGCCCCCCTGGAGGTCTGGGCCCCTGGGCACGTGCCCAGCGTTCCCGGTCGGTAATTCGGCCATGATTACAACAAATTTAAATAGCTGGCTAGACTAACTAGACCAATTTAACAAAAATGTTAACTGACATGGGCTAATTGAGTGCCTGTCAATGAGTAACATATAACAAGAGGCAAATTGCTGATGCACAACCAAGTTTCAAAACTGCACCTTGTGTTTTCTACCATTCTAACTCTCAATAGGAAACTACAGTTTGTAAGTTGTACTTCAAATTAGATAAAAATGTATCGGTCGCGTACACAAATTTGCAGATGTTATCGCAGGTGCAGCAAAATGCTTATACAAACATAATACCAAAAGTTTATAAAGAAATTTTAAAAAAATAAGAAATATCAGAACGAGTAATATCAGTCGCCGGAATTTATATACAGTACCAGTCAAAAGTTTGGACACCTACACATTAATGGGTTTTTCTTTATTTGTACTAGTAACCAAAAAAAGTGTTAAATCAAAATATATTTTTCGATTTTTGATTCTTCAAAGTAGCCACCCTTTGTCTTGATGACAGCTTTGAACAATCTTGACATTCTCTCAACCAGCTTCACCTGGAATGCTTTTCCAACAGTCTTGAAGGAGTTCCCACACGCTGAGCACTTGTTGGCTGCTTTTCCTTCACTCTGCGGTCTAACTCATCCCAAACCATATCAATTGGGTTTGAGGTCGGGTGATTGGAGGCCAAGTCACCTGATGCAGCACTCCATCACTTTCCTTCTTGGTCAAATAGCCCTTACACAGCCTGGAGATGTGTTGGGTAATTGTCCTGTTGAAAAACAAATGATAGTCCCACTAAGCTTAAACCAGGTGGGATGGTGTATCGCTGCAGAATGCTGTGGTAGCCATGCTGGTTAAGTGTGCCTTGAATGCTAAATAAATCACTGACAGTGTCACCAGCAAAGCACCCCTAAACCATCACACCTCCTCTTCCATTCTTCACGGTGGGAACTACACATGTGAGATCATCCGTTCACCTACTCCCCACAAAAAGACTGATTTGCACCGGACTAATGTCCATTTCTCATGTTTATTGGCTTCTTATTGGTGTCCTTTAGTAGTGGTTTCTTTGCAGCAATTCAACCATGAAGGCCTGATTCACGAGGTCTCCTCTGAAAAGTTGATGTTGAGATGTCTGTTACTTGAACATTTATTTGGGCTGCAATTTCAGAGGCTGGTAACTCTAATGAACTTATCCTCTGCAGCAGAGGTAACTCCTGTGGCGGTCATCATTGAGAGCTTGATGGTTTTTGCGACTGCACTTCAAGAAACTTTCAAAGTTCTTGAAATGTTCTGGATTGACTGACCATGTCTTAATTAAAGTAATGATGGACTGTCGTTTCTGTTTGCTTATTTGAGCTGTTCTTGCCATAAAATGGACTTGGTCTTTTACCAAATAGGGATATCTTCTGTATACCAAGTTGTCACAACACAACTGATTGGCTCAAATGCTTTAAGGAAAGAAATTCCACAAACACATTCCAGGTGACTACCTCATGAAGCTGTTGGAGAGAATGCAGTGTGCAAAGCTGTCAAGGTAAAGGGTGGATACTTTCAAAATCTCAAACATAAAATATACTTTTTGATTTGTTTAACACTTTTTTGGTTACTACATGATTCCATGTTATTTCATAGTTTTTATGTCTTCACTATTATTCTACAATGTAGTAAAAATAAAGAAACTCTTGAATGAGTAGGTGTCCAAACTTTTGACTGGTACTGTATATGTGTGTGTGTATATACATATATAATGTTTGGTATACTCAGTGTATGTATGGTGTGTAATGTGCATAGACCGTATATGAATAGAAACTGAGTACAGCAGTAGTTATATAGGATGAGCCATGACTTGTCACCCACAGGCCATGTGTATCATTTGTCTCAGAGTAGGCGTGATGATTTACGACCCATTTAGATCATATTACATGGACACACGGGCCACTCCTTCTTCAACACTTGATACATAGGGTACCTGGGACAATCTCAATAGGACAGTGTATTCTTACCTGAACAATATCACACTACCAGAGTGAGCTGTTCAAATTTAGTCTGCTTAACAAATTCACTGCGGCCCTCACCAGTGACATCAGCATGCTTCACAATCTTGCTATCATGTTGCTGGCCAGTTCCAGTAGAAATAATGGTACTGGCAGTGCCTTTAAAAGGAATATTACTCTTGTACATGTGTATAGACTGAAGTGACCCAAGCACAAAACATCAGGTCTAAGAACAGCCCTTAATTATCACACAATAAACCCCGGGTTCTCATGCCTTATAAACTAAAATTGCCCATTGTGTACAATCACATGCCAGGCATATAGAGAAATGCCTGTAACCCTAGCTGGGAGGTAAAGTTGTAATTCTATGGTGCTGTTCTCATGTTACCTGGATGTGTTCTCTGATCTCTACAGTTTTCTTCGGCAGACTTGATGCCGTTCCCGTCTTTCTGGTTTGACACAGCGGTCCGATCCTCTCCACAGTCCTGGCCTCCAGAACCACCACCTCTTTTTTAAAGATTTTGTACATTGGTGGAAAAAAACTTTATACTTGAGTAAAAGTAAAAGCTATGCATCAAATTCCTCACATTAAGCAAACACCATTTTTTTGTTGCTTTTTAAATTGACAAACAGGGGCACACTCCAACATTCACAAATACAGTGATTCTGCCAGATCAGAGGCAGTAGGGGTTACAAGAAGTTATATTGATAGGTTTGTGAATTGGACCATATCATTGTCATGGGTAACGTCGAGGAACATGGCATGGGCAAGAGGGCACTAGACGTCTGAGGCTGGGCTGAACGAACGAGCCCACAGGCTCTCCACCAAACGTGTGGACCAGCCTACCCTCCTCGTGACTGTCTCCTGCACTCCTGGCCTCTGAGGAACAGAGACAGACATAGAGACGAGAGAGATTGTTATTGTAGCAACTAGATAAAACAGGCAAATGGTTATAGCCAATATGGTCATTAATAAGAAAACTCACTCGAGCTGAATGAATCTGTCAATTTATTCATAGTTCACTTCTAATATTACCACCAACAGTCCCTTTTAGCCAAGAGACAATCAATTGCAGATGTATTTAATTTCATGTGTATCAATATACCATGAACAAAGGCAATACCCAACTGTTGAAGAAAAACAGAAACAGTGAACACTTATTTTTCCATTTCTACCAGATTATGTAGCCTGGTCCCAGATCTGTATGTGCTCTGGTCCACTCCAATGCTCAACTCATTTCCTAATTGTCAAGGAGTTGGCTTGATTTCACAAATAGACTGGCAGTCAGGCTATAGATTATGTGCCATTTGTGCATTTCCCAGGCTCTTACCTGTGATGAGGGAGGTAATGGCCAGTCTAGTGACAAAGACATTGTCCAGCTCCTCGCTGCCCGTGAACAGCTCAGCCACCATATACAGGTCTGGCTTCAACTTGCGAGTTCTCTCCAGCATGTACTACATACAGCACAGCCACACCACACACACCAGGGCACACATAGGCAATTTTGGGCAGGGAGAAAGAGTGAGGTTGTAGATAGAGAAGAAGAGGGCGAGAGATGGGAAGGGTAAAGTGAAGGGGTAGAGGCTTTGGCAGATGAGCTCTCCCCTCAGCAGCACAGCTTCAGGCTGTCTCCCCAGCAGATGAGCTCTCCCCTCAGCAGCACAGCTTCAGGCTGTCTCCCCAGCAGATGAGCTCTCCCCTCAGCAGCACAGCTTCAGGCTGTCTCCCCAGCAGATGAGCTCTCCCCTCAGCAGCACAGCTTCAGGCTGTCTCCCCAGCAGATGAGCTCTCCCCTCAGCAGCACAGCTTCAGGCTGTCTCCCCAGCAGATGAGCTCTCCCCTCAGCAGCACAGCTTCAGGCTGTCTCCCCAGCAGATGAGCTCTCCCCTCAGCAGCACAGCTTCAGGCTGTCTCCCCAGCAGATGAGCTCTCCCCTCAGCAGCACAGCTTCAGGCTGTCTCCCCAGCAGATGAGCTCTCCCCTCAGCAGCACAGCTTCAGGCTGTCTCCCCAGCAGATGAGCTCTCCCCTCAGCAGCACAGCTTCAGGCTGTCTCCCCAGCAGATGAGCTCTCCCCTCAGCAGCACAGCTTCAGGCTGTCTCCCCAGCAGATGAGCTCTCCCCTCAGCAGCACAGCTTCAGGCTGTCTCCCCAGCAGATCAGCTCTCCCCTCAGCAGCACAGCTTCAGGCTGTTTCCCCAGCAGATCAGCTCTCCTCTCAGCAGCACAGCTTCAGGCTGTCTCCCCAGCAGATCAGCTCTCCTCTCAGCAGCACAGCTTCAGGCTGTCTCCCCAGCAGATCAGCTCTCCTATCAGCAGCACCGCTTCAGGCTGTCTCCCCAGCAGATCAGCTCTCCCCTCAGCAGCACAGCTTCAGGCTGTCTCCCCAGCAGATCAGCTCTCCCGTCAGCAGCACAGCTTCAGGCTGTCTCCCCAGCAGATCAGCTCTCCCCTAAGCAGCACAGCTTCAGGCTGTCTCCCCAGCAGATTAGCTCTCCTGTCAGCAGCACAGCTTGAGGCTGTCTCCCCAGCAGATCAGCTCTCCCCTCAGGTACAAGGTAGAGCCAGACAGGGATGAAGAGTTAGAAATATCAATGATATCTAAAACGAAAGAGTCACATTTCTCAGGGAAAGGTCCATCTTTACCACCCCCTTTTGGTATAGACTGGATATGACAATTACAGGCCGAAACTAGACCACAGTTACAACAGCACTAGCAGCTGGCCTGGAACCTAATACTACTGAACTATCAGCTGACCTGTAACCTAATACTACTGAACTATCAGCTGACCTGGCTCTGCAAAGTTCGTCAAGGGGTCATCTGACATCACCCAGCCGTTGTGGGCCAGGAAGTGTCTGTCTGGCTCATCAACTGCATTTCCTGGTCAAATGCCAAGTTGTCCTCTGGTGAAATATCTCCACACCACTGGATGTTTCCCGGTGATAGGTCCCAATTTAGGCTGGTGGTCCGCAAGGTGTTTATAAACTACATTTCCCACGATGCAGTTCTAGAGCTCAACATTAAGCTCCTGAACCAGTTACAACACTCCAGGGCAGATGAGGGCGCATTACTGTAACACAAGCACAGGAGTGACAATCATTTGTAGCTCCAACACTAGTGACAACACCCAGCTCAAGATTATTGGGATAATTTTATTCAAGGTATTCCCGCTCCTCTAAAATGGGTCTAAAGCACCCTTCTCGGACATAAAGATCGAAATTGTCTTATAGAAGGTAGCATACAATATAAGAATGGTGATTCAACATAGCAATTACTCTGTATGAGCGGGTCTATTGCAATAATGGAGTATCCTAAAACAGACATGATTGTGGCCAGATGGTTTGTTTACATTTCTACTGTTGAGGCTAGAGGGAGTCGACTTAGGCTTACAGCTCCATCTAGCAGTCGCGTCGGGGACAACAGCTGACAACTATAGCATTAGCTTAACCCTAACCCCTTTCCTAACCTGCTATGTTAATTCGCCTAAACTGCTGTGTTAATATCCTGAACTGCTGTGGTGACAAATCACACCCCTAACCTCATCATGTGATTCGCAAAAATTCAATGAAATACTTCACTCAGTATAGTCACTCTCATCAAGTCCAACTTTCAATCGTTGACATTCCAAGATTATATTTGCAATAGCCCTGGGGACGAGGTTAGATGGTTCCTCACCCTGAAAGTAATCTATGGGCCAGGAGAAACTAATCCATGGTTGACATGGGTCTAAATCACATCCCTATTATTGCAGGTGAAACAAACTGACCTGAGGTGGTGGTGGATGTAGGCCTAGAGGAGCATGGTTGTTGGGCTCTCCACGGCTGAGCTGGGTGTTTCCATTCAATGTGGGTTAAAACAAACTGACCTGAGGTGGTGGTGGATGTAGGCCTAAAGGAGCATGGTTGTTGGGCTCTCCCTGGCTGAGCTGGGTGTTTCCATTCAATGTGGGTTAAAACAAACTGACCTGAGGTGGTAGTGGATGTAGGCCTAGAGGAGCATGGTTGTTGGGCTCTCCACTGCTAAGCTGGGCGTTTCCATTCAATGTGGGTTAAAACAAACTGACCTGAGGTGGTGGTGGATGTAGGCCTAGAGGAGCATGGTTGTTGGGCTCTCCACTGCTGAGCTAGGTGTTTCCATTCAATGTGGGTTAAAACTAACTTGAACATTTTATTGGGAAACATGAATAAGTAGGCCTTGTTATTTCTAAAAACATGCACACTCGTTTGTCCTAAATAAAATACAGGTAGTTGACAGACAACATGGACATCTTTGAAGGTCCTCCACAGCTTTAGCCAGTTGTTGGAATTGGGGACGTTCATAACACAGCAGAGACGACCCAAGAAACCATTCTCGTAACATGTTTCTGCTGTGCAATGGAGGTATCACTGCAGAAAGAGGCCGAGACAGAAACCATTCACAGAGAAGTGACAGGTTAGCATCCCCGAAGGCCTATAGTCACCGTCAAGTGTACAATTTAATGAATGACAAGAATAAAATAGCCAACACAAGGGCTTTACAATGTACAAGTTTATTTTTAATGAACTCTTCAGTGGTTGGTAGTCACAGCACAGCTCGCATGTATGAAGCCACACGCCTATTTTACAAGATGGGAAATTTAAAAAGGAAAAACAGCAATGTAAACCAAAAGAGGAGATGGCCAACAGTCCAACTACAGCAACGTTTTCTTTACTACAGTATCCTTAAAAAGGCCACTGAAATGCAGAAAATGTGTTTGATGCAGGGACTTTATTTGATGGTGGCTGACATCAAATACTCCTCACATGGCATTGACAGTGCATGTAGACATTGTAAAAAAGGACTGGGTTAGCAATACCT
Source organism: Oncorhynchus clarkii lewisi (assembly GCF_045791955.1). Taxonomy (NCBI): domain Eukaryota; kingdom Metazoa; phylum Chordata; class Actinopteri; order Salmoniformes; family Salmonidae; genus Oncorhynchus; species Oncorhynchus clarkii. The sequence goes on from NC_092167.1 coordinate 11,802,873, forward strand.
AAGATCTTTTAGTGACAACACCTTGGCTAATACTACAGCTTAAAAAAACAACTGAAAAGAAAATGAACAGCACTCATCCAAAGATACTGAATACAATGTGTGAAATGTAGTGAAGCAATTATATTATTCGTATCTCACAATTACCGTGAACACTTAAAACTGGAAAGACAAAGCACTGGACACTGCCAGCCATTCCCTTTAAGAGAGAGAGGCCCGTGGTAATCCAATGTCTTTAGACTATAAATGAAGAAAATAGTTAAAAACACACTTTTTTTGTCCTCTGGAGTTTGTATATTTTTAATAGTAACAGACGGGAACCATAAATGCATGCCATGTGCTGGTCTCAAACGATACATACAGGTATATACAGCATCACTCAGTACCTGCTAAAACGAAGTGAGAAATACAGAGTATAAACCAACGACTACACTACAACCTTAAAGAAAAGAGGGGGGAGAGGGTCGGTGAAAGGGGTGAGCGATGGAAAGATGGAGGAGGAGTGAAAATCCTACTAGTGATGGACTCATCATTAAAGCATTTTTATTAGAAATAAATGCATATTGCACATACAGTGAAAGCTTAAATTCCACCAAGTCCACCTGTTCTGTAAAGCGATAATTCCATTTACCTCTGAGGGAGACACACAAAGGTACAGAAATGGAAAGGGGGTGAGTGGCGTGGATAGAGGTGTGTGTGCGTGTGCTTGTGTGGTGTGTGTCGGGGTGGGGTTGCGTGTACTAAGACAGGGGGTACCACTGGGAAGTCTTCTGCTGTGAAGACTTCTTCTGGGAGGACTTCTTCTGGGGGGGGGGGGGGGGTCAGAAAGAACAGGACAACTACACATCACACAACCCTTGTATGTAGGTCGAGGAACAAACAGGAAATGAAAACAAAAAGATCAAATAAAGGTTTGTGGCACGAATAAAATCAGGTGTGAAATAACTGTTCTTCTGTGACAGCCGAGAGATCGATACAAGTGTTTTATGTACAACTAAGGCTTATTGGTTAAATAGTTGAGGCTTCCCCGCCCGCAAACGCTTTTACATGCCGTTCACAACCCCTATCCTCTGCTAATGTAAACTCAGTGGTTCTATCTGGAGAGCAGCCACAGGTTGAAGTGGAGAATAACCTAATGGAGAGAGGGAGGACATGGAGGACGCTGTGGTGGTGGGAGAGGAGCGAGGCATAGAAGAGCTGAGAAGGAGTCTTGTTGCGGATGTCTCTTGCAATTAATACCTAAAAGTTGCAATTCCATTAGTCACTGCCATGGAGGAGTGGGCGGGCGCAAGGGGGCAGGGGGTCCTGTTCTACTTGGAAAGCTTGCTAATGACTCGAATAAGAGCTCCGTTCTCATCCTTTAGTCTCTGGTTGTCTGATTTCAAGTCTGGTAGCGTCTGGAAGAGAACAAAAAGAGAGAGAGGGGGAAACGGTCTTAGAGACATGTCACCATAGAAACACGTTGAGGTTCACCAGTCAGCCCAGTTCCAGAAACTGTTAATTGCAGTGTGTGTCATCAGCATCTTTGACAAGCCAGTCTCAACCACTTTTTTTCCCCCTCGTCTTTATATTCTTTGCTGAGAATGGAGCAAGCACACCCCAGTCCAAAGTTTCTGCTAAATAGCCATGCAGAACAGGAGAAACGGCTCCACTGGCAGCCAGGAATACAACACTCGGCAAATACACAGCATAAATCCTGGCAGCACAAACAGTGCACCTTTGTTTGAAGCATACAGGACAACAAAAAAAAAAAAGGCATGAGCGACAACTCACTGTTGCAGCATCAAATAATGCCTCTGCAATCCTTCAGTTTTTCTATTTGTCTTTGTGAGGTAGACTTATCAAGTGTAAAGCTAACGCCATCTCGCAGTCAGTACCCACCCAATACCCATTTCTGCCCTGAACCAAATTTCCAAACTAACTGCTATATGAAAAATGGCATTACTACATCTCTGCCTTAATACAATGCCAGTAGTTATGTTATTCACCAACATAACTACACCACTGCCTGTCATCTTGGTCACAGTTTGTGAGTTTAGTCTGAAATAAACTTGAACTAGTCATCAGTGTGATGCCAAAGTGTTGTGGATTAAGTGGGTAATATTACGAGAGAACTACGAAATACTACCCAGTTTGTTTGACAAATGAAAATATAACTAATCACAATGAGTCAGATTTTCATTCCCAAATATAATTCCCTCAATATCAATTAAATCCATACTGGGCTAAGCAGATTCATGAAGCCATGCAGTCCAGCATTGCCTGGGGCAGTGCAACCATGGCAGATTGCCCAGGGTCTCTTGAAACACTTCAGCATTCACATAGGAAACAACTGAACATCCAGGGAGATCAAGAGCAAAACGTAAAACTGTTCACCGCAAAACTATAAAGGCATTATATTACAGATGACAATCAACCAACCGGAGCTTCTTATGGCATGTAATGGAAATTGAAATCATGAGCAAGAGCCAAATGAATATGTCTAGGTCACTGGGAAATTAAATAAGACCAAGTGTAAACCTGCAGTATTGGGGGTGACCCAGTCTCAAAGCTGGGTTGATGTCATCTATAAAGACTCAATTGAAATGGGAGTGGGACTGGAGAAAGACACTGAGGGGAAAGGAAATGTGTCCGTCCTCCATAAAAAAAATATGTCCGCCATTTGACGCTAAAAGGAAGCCACGTCATGCAAAGCCAGAAACCAGCCGAACGAAACAACGGCACTCCCTGATAAAGACTTCAAGACTGCACACTGGGGGGAAAGAACAAAATGGGGCACTCTCCTTTACAGTATATCAAATTATCTAGTAAAATCAATTGAATAAAGACCTAATCATGTAGTCCAATATTTATACTTCAGGTGCTGCACTAACAATAAAGTAGTATATTTGCTTATATGAAAATTAACACCTGAATATATACTTACCTGACTGAAAATAACATTTAACTATACTGTGAACTATAGGTCCTGCAAATGGAAAGTGCCCAGTCAAAACACACTCCCCAATATGAAAACCAGAGGGGACAGGGGAGGTAGGGGGAGGAGATAACCTTGTAGTTGGGCGGCTGGGGACCTGCCTGTCTATGGGTGAGGTCGGAGCACGAATGGAGCATGAGAAGGGAGGGTGAGGGGGTGAGGAGGAGCGGTTGGGCAGGGCTACAGGTCCACGGAGGGGGGCAGCTGGCTGCAGGCTGACTGGGAGAGCTTGACCACCACGCGGGCCAGGGCCCTGTTCTCTGCCTGCAGCCGCTCCTTGACCTGACGCAGGGCCTGAACCTGCTTTACCTCTGGGAGGTTCTGCAGGAAAACCACAACACAGGGAGAGAGAGGGGGAGAGCGAGAGAGAAGGGAGAGCGAGAGAGTCAAACCAGCAGAGGGCAGAGCAAAGTGGGAGATGGGAGAGTGTACCAGAAGGGAGAGAAATAATGGAAGACAAGGGGGGCCAATACAAATTATAGAAAGGATAAGAAGAAGGGGCAAAGAAGACAAAACAGACAAAGGAGATTGTTAGGAAAATGGGACAGAGTTTGGAACTGGAGGAATGACAAGTGCTTTCCAAGCAGGCTGGCATGTAGTAGAGACGCCAATCTATAGTAGCAGAGTAGAATAGAGAGAGAGAGAGGAAGACCGATATGGTCGCTGGGCTGCCTATGACCTAGAAATAGTCACTACATTATGGCAGTGCTGGGAAGAAGGAAAACACTTGTTTATTTTGTTGCCCTGTTTCTGAGAACATCCAATCTCCTTAGTTAGAAGGGTTTACGAGTTACGTCAACATAGAGCATCCCAAAATGTGGCAATACTGAACACGCACGCGCACACACACAGAATACACACCACAGATAGGATACACTGGGGGCTCAAATCAAACACTGGGGAGTTTACAGTGACAACAGCACTATGCTGACTGTCAGTTAGGATTGTTACGTTATACATCTACAATGCTATAATTCACAGCACCAGAGTTTATCAAACGGGACATTGAATTGCCTCTGGCCCTCCTCACATTGGTCCACACTAGTGGTCCAGCTAAAGTATACAGTATGTTTAACATTGGAATATTGACTGCTGTTCCTGATCTTAAAGGGGCAATATGCAATTATGTCACTCAAAACCTTCTGGTGCCCTGCACAAAAATAGGGCCTTACACCCAACAACATACATCGAGGGCCCAGTCACATAAGACAGTACCTTGAGTTCCTCCTCCATCTCAGAGATCTTCCTTTCTAGAGCTCTTCTTTCCTGCAGGGAGGGGGACAAACAGATGTTAACCCCAGGTTTAAAGAAGAGGGAGACGAGCATAGAAAACACCACACAAGACAACCACCGCATACAGGCTCCCACAAACTGCTTCAGTTATGTTACCTCACACCTCGGCTCCGCAGCTCGGCTGTTACAGCCTCGAGTGACTCTGGCTCTGATAGCAGTGCTCATTTCATCAACAATATTTTTCCTGACTAAAACTGACGATAACGAGACGAGATTCCATGGTGGGGATAACTATCACCAATTACTTTCATTTTAGTCAACGAAAATGTGACACTAATGGACATTTAATTTGGCATGACATGCGGACCACGGCGCTAAAGCCGCAACATTCGACAGTCAAGTGTCACCTGGCTTCGCATCAGTTCAAAAGATTGTCGAGTGACTGAAGTGACTGCCTGGAGCTGTGTGGGAGCTGGGCAGATCAACTCAAATCAGCTGCAGACCACGGAACATGAAGGATGCCAATTCTGCCAATGAGAGGACTGCATGAAATATTCTGAAGCATACATGTTTAGGATTGGACATGTTTGTAGAATTGACATCTTTCAGTTGCACGGTCTGATTGAGCTGATCCACCCAGCTCTCCTCCCACAGCTACCCACGCCACTTCAATCACAAGTCAATCTTTTGAACCGATGCGAAGTCAGGTGCCAGGACACTTTACTGTTCTAGTTGAGCTTAGTTACAAGTCATGTTTACTCACTTTCATGTTGGCTATTTTTGCTTTGATCACATCAGAACCTCCATTTTCCCCTTTGCGTTATTATTCATCTGTGTTGCCGCTCACGCGCAGCGATGCGCGAATGCAAGTGGTTCCATTTTTCCTATGGGACAAACGAATGCTATTTGTTGAATATTAGGAGTATGGTAATACTTCTGACATTTATGGAAAGCTTAAATTCTCCCCTTTTCAAGAAACCACTTACTTACCCCCCTTTACGGTTATGATGGGGAGAAAAATCAGTCGTAAATTTAACCTGTAGCAAAGGCTTTATAGCCTATATGGTTAATAGTGCCTGGCATTAGTTACAATCTGCCACAATTAATGTCAGAGGTAGTCGACATATTCATTATTTAATAGAAGAAAATGCACCGACTTGTGTGGCTAAAATGTGACTAAGCCTAAAAAGGTATTTTATGACTAAAACAAAGACGAAATCTAAATTGACACTGTCTGATAGTAAAACCTAGCTGCAGTTATATCCAATAAAGTGACTGTGGAGATGAGGTGTGAACGTCAGATAACAGACGCAGGTTGAGGAGCTTCATGAAGAGCGACAGAGGCGAGAGGAAAGTGGGTGAGGTGCACTCGCATGATTGTGAAGCATCAGAAAGACCTAACATCTAATCTAAAAAAGACCTAACATGTCTAGTGCTGCATGTCCCATCTTCTCCTGATGTGGTTATCTAAACATGACACGTTCATGAAATGACTCATGGGTAATGTCAGCCATACTGGCAGGGCCAATAAAGCTAAAATTAAAGAAGCAGTTGGCTTCGCTTACAAAGGCAGACCCAAGCTGTGAAGGTTTGGAGGTATGCGGACTTTAGGGAACGCCAGGGGAAGGAGATCAAGGGAAGGTCATCTAAAATCCGGTGACAACATGGACTTTAATAAGCAAACTAAAGCAATAGATTAGGGTATGAGTAAATCATTCATGGAAGATGGTTGGAGATCAGGATAAACTTTTTTTCTTGGCCACCATGCGAACTACATGTGCCTGTTGTCGTTAAGGTGATGTTTCTATTGGGTCAATTTCACACCATATGTTTTGAATTTAAAATAAAATAAATCATGAACATGAAAAATAGTTGAGAATGTAAACATGTTTGAGGACGGGTGAAATAATGGATTTTGAAATCAAAAACCAAAACAAATAAAATATAATTGTAAACAAAAATAATACATTAAAAGCAAAACCCCAAAACTTGTAAGCAAATCATTTTAAAGCGAGAGCAAAACTTAATGACAAAGTATTTTTTTAAATATTTTCAAACGAATACAAAAATAGTTTTCGGTTAAACTTTCCCAGCAACCAATCGTATTGAATAGATTTTGCCTACGGTCTTGCCTGCATGTCCTACCCTTTGGTTACACTACTCGTATCTTTGCTTTCGATGTCTGTTTCTTTGCTTTCACTGCCAGTCTTTTCGAATGCAAGTTGCGCATTATTTTTCCGTGAAAGGAGGGGTTTAGAGGAAGGCGTAGAGAAGTCTCCATTGGTCCACTAGTTTTGGAGTGACGGTTCGTCTTACCACAATCAATGAACATGATACAGGCTTTTTCCCCCTATTGTCTACTTAAGTAGACAGTCTGATGACATCGTTTTAGGGTTTTAGCTAACGTACTTCAAACTGTCAGTCACAGGTCAATAATGTACAGATATTAGAAGCATGTCTATCTAATTCATTTAATGGCAAACCATCTGTCAGACAAAGTTCAGCGCAGGTGTTGGCAAATGGTTCGACAGGTAATTCATATGTTTACCTAAGTAGTTAGATAAAATATGTATAATATATAAAAGTTTCGGGTTTTTGCTTTTGATGCATTATTTGTGTTTACAATTCTACAGCCGTGGCCAAAAGTTGAGAATGACAAATATTAATTTTCACAAAGTCTGCTGCCTCAGTTTGTATGATGGAAATTTGCATATACTCCAGAATGTTATGAAGAGTGATCAGATGAATTGCAATTAATTGCAAAGTCCCCCTTTGCCATGCAAATGAACTGAATCCCCAAAAACCTTTCCACTGCATTTCAGCCCTGCCACAAAAGGACCAGCTGACATCATGTAAGTGATTCTCGTTAACACAGGTGTGAGTGTTGACGAGGACAAGGCTGGAGATCACTCTGTCATGCTGATTGAGGTTGAATAACAGACAGGAAGCTTCAAAAGGAGGGTGGTGCTAGGGAATCATTGTTCTTCCTCTGTCAATCATGGTTTCCTTTTTGCTTTGCACAAAAATGGCTTCACATGCAAGGATATTGCTGCCAGTAAGATTGCACCTAAACTATTTATCGGATAATCAAGAACTTCAAGGAGAGCGTTTCAATTGTTGTGAAGAAGGCTTCAGGGCGCCCAAGAAAGTCCAGCAAGCACCAGGACCATATCCTAAAGTTGATTCACCTGCAGGATACCACCAGTACAGAGCTTGCTCAGGAATGGCAGCAGGCAGGTGTGAGTGCGTCTGCACGCAGTGAGGCGAAGACTTTTGGAGGATGTCCTGGTGTCAAGAAGGGCAGCAAAGAAGCCATGAAAAACATCAGGGACAGACTGATATTCTGCAAAAGGTACAGGGATTGGACTGCTGAGGACTGGGGTAAAGTCATTTTCTCTGTTGAATCCCCTTTACGATTGTTTGGGGCATCTGGAAAAAAGCTTGTCCGGAGAAGACAAGGTGAGCGCTACCATCAGTCCTGTCTCATGCCAACAGTAAAGCATCCTGAGACCATTTATGTGTGGGGTTGCTTCTCAGCCAAGGGAGTGGGCTCACTCACAATTTTGCCTAAGAACACAGCCATGAATAAAGAATGGTACCAACACATCCTCCGAGAGCAACTTCTCCCAACCATTCAGGAACAGTTTGGTGACGAACAATGCCTTTTCCAGCATGATGGAGCACCTTGCCATAAGGCAAAAGTGATAAGTAAGTGGCTCGGGGAACAAAACATCGATATTTTGGGTCCATGGCCAGGAAACTCCCCAGACCTTAATCCCATTGAGAACTTGGTCAACCCTCAAGAGGTGGGTGGGACAAACAAAAACGCACACATTCTGACAAACTCCAAGCATTGATTATGCAAGAATGGGCCGCCATCAGTCAGGATGTGGCCCAGAAGTTAATTGACAACATGCCAGGGCGGATTGCAGAGGTCTTGAAAAAGAAGGGTCAACACTGCAAATATTGACTCTTTGCATCAACTTCATGTAATTGTCAATAAAAGCCTTTGACACTTATGAAATGCTTGTAATTATACTTCAGTATTCCATAGTAACTGACAAATATCTGAAGACACTGAAGCAGCAACCTGAGTAAATTAATATTTGTGTCATTCTCAAAACTTTGACACGACTGTATATATTTTGCCTTCAATTGCTTGGTTTTTGATTTCAAAATCCATTATTTCACCCGTCCTCCAAAATATGTTTACATTGTCAACTTTATTTTTCATGTTCATGTTTTATTTTTATTTGAATTCAATACATATGGCGTGAAATTGACCCCATACATTTGTGTCAGTCGTTAAGGTGATGTGAGTGAACACTTTCCAAAAAGAATGGCAAAAAGCACATGCGTAAGATAACACATTTACATTGAAACAATCCATCATGTGTACTCGCTATCACACACACACACACTCGTCAAAAAGAACAACCATGGAGAAAAAGTGACCACACACTGGCTAAAAATGTACAAAAACACGTGTGAGAAGGTAGGCAGCTCGTGCTTGGGTGGGGTTGCACGCCCCCCCAGCCAAATATACGGGCATGGTGAGCCAGCCAGCAGGAGAGGCAGTAGACTGGAGAAAGTAGTCAGGTTTATAAGACCATACCACCCAGCTGAAATTGAGGCCTGCTTGTAACCTTCAGACATAAACCAGTTGGCATTGATTACCACACTGTTAACCACTACCAATACCAATTCAGTTCAAACCAATAATAATTTTATTTGTAAGTGCCTTTCATTCATACAACTCAGTTTTGTAAGTTAATCATTTTACCAAACAAATGAATGAAGTTAAAAACATTAACACATAAAACAATAAATCATTACCCTTTTCTCCATCTCAAGCTGCGACCGGTCAGCAAAGCGCTCCTGCCTCTGTAATAGAAGCAACGTCGGTAACCCACAGTTAGCGTGGAAGTCCTATTTATTCACAATGAGTGATCCTAATGCTACATGCTAATTTCCCAACTGTACAGTGCAGCCTGGCCACAGTGCCTCACCTGTGTGGCCTTCTCCAGCTGTAGCTTCAAGTCATTCAGCTGCAGGTCTGTGTCACGTAACTGGGACTTCAGCTTCTCATTCTCAGCTAGGATCTGCTCATAAAGCTGAGAGGAAAAACAGTCAGAAAAAAGTTACTTCACAGGGAAAATGTGACTATTTCTATGGTGTTGTCATTGAGTCTGGTGTGATTTTAACTAAGGTAGAAGGTGAGTGTCTGGGAGCTCCAGTACCTTCTTGTAGTCAGTGCTATCGTCTCGGTCCAGCCTGCTTGAGAATGACCTGCGACCCTCGCCACGGCTACCCAGGTGGTCATAGCGGTCAGAAGAGGAAGTGCTGCTCTCATTCCTGAACAGAGTAAAAACATGGACACTTAGCTCTACAGCATCTTATTGACCATGTCTAATATTTACATAGCCATATACCAGTTTGTCAACGGTTTATTTGGTCCAAAGTGGCACAAGCCCGCCAAGTGAAGGGTAAATAGACAGGAAATATGCATTCCCAAATGGCACCCTATTCTCTACATAGGGCTCTGGTCAAAATTAGTACACTACAGGTTCCCTATGGGCCCTGGTCAAAAGTTGTGCACTATATAGGGAATAGTGTGCCATTTGGATAGACCTGAAGAATATACTGAATTTGGCACGTACCTGGACAGTCGGTCGCTCTGTGAAAAGAAAAACAGCAGTGATTTAATGTCTTTACCCGATGTTAATACAAGCAAATTCACATGACCGATTCAGCCTCTCCTAGCTCCCGCAGTGTTTCTCAGAGCAGGCGGGATGTGGGTCAGAGGGCCAAGCCTACAACAGTGTTCAAATTGCTGTTGGTTTCCTGAAGCTGAAGGAGCCCGATCTCCAGGAAAAGCCCTTGTGTGTCAGGATATCTTTAAGACCGTAGCTACAGAGACTAAAATGGTGAGGGGGAAGAAAACTGACATGTACAACTGGTTGAATTATAGGTGTCAGAAAAATATACTGCTTAACAAAAACACCAAAGCATGTTTTAACCTACTTCCCTCGGGTTGTGATATATTTTGAAGATCTTGACCAATTCAAATCTCCCTCAAGTCAAGAAAAAAAGTGCTTCACTTCACACTGCAAGTAACTGATACATGCAGGGACATTCTTCAATAACTCCAGTTGTCCTTGACTTTCACCACCACAAGGCCAGCTATGTTTACCACCTAAAATCAAGTGGGCAGAACTGGGAGGGGTGAAACTAGTTACATATCACAATATTATATTGATACTTTGACTGCAAGTATCGATTTGTACTGAATGCACGTCTAATTTACACATCTCCATCACCTTATTTTTTCCCAATTGTAAAGATTTTATTTTTTAATTGCAGCGTTTTAAAAATCCTATATCGTTGCTTTAAATCAATGTACGGGCGAGCCCGCTCGCTCTCCATCAATTCCATTCCAATGACATCCAAAATAGACAATCCCGTTCAAGATTGAAGAGAGATTATGCATAATAAGCTTCTAATTTATTGCCTCCTCATTTGCGCAATATGCACACACCCGTGCTCCGCCCGCTGGCCTCTAAAAATACTAGACTAGAATACCTTGCTGGACATTTTTCTGCATTACTTACACCAATAGACTATTTGAAGAGAGCAAACAAAAGTTGTGTGTTCGAATGTTAAAAGCAACAGCCAAAAGAACTCACAGGTAGTTTGAAAGAGCGATTGCGCGACGGCGCTAGACTATAGAAGTCATTTATTCAGACCCATTAACCATTCAATCCTCATGGAGAAGTGAACACCTTCTGCATCTCATTCTAGTCTTACATTATTCAAGTATGTCATTAGAATGATGGACAACACAACTTATTTCATTTAACTGTTGAAAGCGAGGAAGGAATGGCGCAACACTAGAGAGAGAAAGGTCGGCTAATAGCAGGAAATATCTTGAAAAATTTAACTCAAATTTTCTAGCCTTTAATTGTAACTTTGCAGGCTGCATGTGCTGCACCTGCTTTATCATGGTTAGACCAAGGGGTGTAATTCCAGTCCACACAATGCAGTTCACACTCAAAAGACTACTGCCACTTGTTTCATTTACTTATCCATAGATGTAGCTATGCGCCTTTATGTTTTTCTGCCGTGCATAATGTGCAGTAGCTTATATATCATATAGCCTATGTATTGGATAACGTCCCAATCATTTGGCAGTCGACGCATTGTCATTAATGTAGGGCTCATAATATGTATTCAATCAGGCTCAGGTTGCATCAGGCTGGAATTTTCAAACAAAGCTCTAATCAAATCCAGACATAGGCCTATTTATATGCTTTATAAATGCTTTTGAATAACACTTCCGGTTTTGATGGGAAGTGCCGGGTTACACGGGAGAAAAGTGATTTATTCTCAGGATGGAACATTTGTAAAATATCAGGAAACTATTCAACCCTAATTGCCAGGTAACGTTAGTTGACCGTACCTACAACAAAACTCCTGTATTGTTCAGCCTATAGCTTGTTCTCCATCTTCTTAAATAGTGAGCGAACGTGTTGTTTTCAGCCCTTTTATTTCCATGACTGATCAAAAATCACTTTCACATGCGCTCTCGTCTCTCTGTAGCAGACATGTAGTGATCAATAGTTTGAAACATCAAATCGCAATACACATCGTGTATTGGCCCCTAAGTATCCTAACATTGTATCGTGAGGTCCCTGGCAATTCCAAGCCCAGGGAGAAACCCAAATCAACTCTGGCAGGAGGGAGCAGCTCTTCCTGAATGCTTTCCTATTCATGCAGAGATAATAGACCATTTCCTATTTGGTGTTCCGTTAAGGCCCCGCCCCAACGTGCAGCCTTCAACAACAAAGAGATATGCTGGCTTTCTGGCTGGTTGCTCCGTCCACCAGCCCTCCTCCTCCCACTGTGTGCGTCTGATCTGCAGCCAAGCGCCTGGCCACATCACTGTCCGCTCCGCAGCACTGCATAGGACACACCCCTTCCAAAACAGGAAGACTTAGCCAGGGAGACTCCATCTTATTCAACCTTTATTCAACCTCAAGAAACTAGGGTTTCTTACAGAGGAGCTCTGCATAAATACAAACAGATACAATGTACAACATAACAAAGAGATATATTAAAACAGAGATATATCAAGAGATGACAATCATTGACCAAGGAGGACGAGGAGATCTCATTTCAGAGAGCTCTGGAAGTTGTTCCACATGAAGGTCGCAAAAAAATAAATAAAGACTAAAAGCAGCTTTACCCAACTGTGGAGACCGAAGGGGCCTCCAGTAGTATCCAAGCCTGAGACTGGGTTTGGTCATTTGTAAGTCTAAATTGAATTAATGATACAATAGAGATAGGAAGTTTCTTCATGAGTCCTTTGTAGATAAACAAAATGCCGCTCTCTTTTTACATACAAAGAAGCCTGACCCATTTTTTGTTAGTCATACCGACCTTCCATCTCCCTCCCAAAAGGTACAACAGCAACTCCGTTGGGGGTTCTTTAGCTATGATTACAGGGTGGATGTCATGTCCACTAAAAATAAGTCATCGTGGATTGCAGAATGCTGGACATTTTTCAATGCATGTGAAAAAATAAACTTAAAGTAATTGTCAATATCTAGTCCAAAAAAGTAACTAGCCCAGAACATTTTAATTCCTTCCATTTTCTCCTCCATTCACAGAATAGTTTTCATAATAGTGAAAACTGCCTGTACGTTCAACCTTCGACATGAACAAGACAATTTCCTTTGTGTGGTGGCTTGTTTTGGAACTTACTGAACTATGGTGGAGAGTGCGTTTGAGGTCACCTTAGCGACAGGACAATCACAGGAAAGGAGGAACCATGATATCCAAAGTAAGCAGAAGAGGGAGTCTTTACAGTACCAAAGCTGGCCAAAATAGGCCAAATAAAGGAAAAGCAGAGGCACTTGCTTGGCCGTGACTATAGACAAAAGAGTGAAAGAGCAAAAAAAAGTTGATTGGGGTGGTTGAACTTCATCAAAAAAATGGCCACTCACTAAAAGTGTTTAATCAAAACAGTCTATCCTTTAGTTTGGGTCTCAGGCTGGAGGTTGGACCACAGACAGTTGCGGTAAAGAGGTCAATGGAACTCAAAGCAATGTAAATGCCATGGAAACGAGTGGAATATCCTCAATGCCCCCCAGCAAAAACAGCCTATAGGCTATTGTTTATTACGGATATTTCACAATATGTTGAGGTATAAATCTGAGCTTAACGCTTGTATGGATGTAAACCCCAATACATGTCATAGTCACCAATCAATGGGGTTCGTGATATACACCCACTGACACTTTAATGAGGACATGCCTTTCAGTTAAAAACGACTGCCTTCCATAACAATTTCTGTATGCTAGCTATGATACCATCTCATACAAACTTGAGTTAGCATTTAGCAGTCACTTCTTCAAAACGTGAAAAGGGGACAACTTTAAAACGTTATGCAGTGAAAACAGCCCAAAATATCCAAATCAGACTTTTAGTAACCACCTTGAGCCCGTTTCAAATTAATAATACAAAAATTACAGATTTGACATATATCCACTTAGTTCGATCAGATTTGTTGAATTTGCGCAAATGAGGGCGTCACAGCATCCTGCGTTCCAATTACCTCTTTACTGCATCTATTGTGGGTTTATTTCTGCATGGTTGTGTGGACTAAGGTTACCTGAGGTTCACCCTTGATGCTGCCTTCCTCGGAGTCTGCCGACTGGTCTGGGTCATTGTCATCACTCTGGAATGCAAGGAGGGACAGGAGGTCAGGAACAGGCCCGGGACAGTTATTCTCAGAATAAACCCAAAGTCTGGCTGAAAAACCCCAATCAGCTACATCCAGATGTGTTTCATGGAGGTGCACTTCAGTGTAGTACCTCGAGAGTAGTTGTACTGCTAAATCTATAAAATGGCTTTTCACCTCAAACTGACATGTATCCTTATTACCTTACAGGTGGGTCAAGTGGGCTCTGTTCATTACACTTGAGGCATGTCCACATTAAAAAGTGTCAGTGTGTGTATGTCACAAACCCCATCTTGGGTCCAGAAAGACACCCCGGTGGAGCGTCTCTTCTCACGGGGCCGCCGGCGATCACGTATGGAGCGGGGCTGGGACTTATCCTCTCCCTCCTTCTCCTCCTCCTGCTGCTGCTTCTTGTCGGATTCTGTCAATTACAGAGAGACTGAGTGAGCCATATGCACTGGACCTAGTACATTTGGGGTCAATTCCAATTTGTCAGGTTTACATTGTCAAATCAACATTTTATTTTGGAAATGCAATTGACTTTACTGAGGAGCCTAACTGGTGACAAACTATTAGTCACCCAATAAATGAGCATGTCCTTCATCAATAGTGTTCATTAGTCAGTGTGTGCCGACATCAAAGTTTCATTCCATCAAAGCGTAGTTCGGTAAACCTTAAGTTATATCTTTGGTTTGCGCCTCCCAAGTGGCACAGAGGTCTAAGGCACAGAATCGCAGTGCTGAGGCGCTACTACAGCCTCGGGTTCGATCCCAGGCTGTGTCACTGCCGGACGTGACCGGGAGACCCATGGGGCTGGGCACAATTGGGGAGGGTTTGGCCAGCTGGGATTTCCTTGTCTCATCGTGCTCTAGCGACTACTTGTGGCAGGCCAGCTGCCTGCAAGCGGACTCGGTGGTCAGTTGGACGGTGTTTCCTCCGACACATTGGTGCGGCTGGCTTCCTGGTTAAGCGAGCAGAGTCAAGAAGCAGTGTGGCTTGGCAGGGTCATGTTTCATTTAAGGCATTTCATTTAAGGCAACCTAATCCTTTCCCTGCCTGGGTGGAATTCAGGTTAACCAGTCTATGCTCACATGGCTATTAGATACAGTGCCTTCAGAAAGTATTCATACCCCTTGACTTGTTCTACATTTTGTTCTGTTACAGCCTGAATTCAAAATGGATTAAATTGATAATTTGTTAACCCATCTACACAAAATATCCCATAATGACAAAGTGAAAAGACATTTTTAGAATTATTGAAAATGTAATACAGTAATCTAATTTACAGAAGTATTCCCGAGTCAATTCTTTGCAGAAACACCTTGGCAGAGATACAGCTTTAAGTAGTCTTCGGTGCCTGGATCAGCTTTGCATCTCTGGATTTTTGGATTTTCTCCCATTCTTCCTTGCAGATTTTCTTAAGCTCTTAAATTAGATGGGGAGTGGCAGTGAACAGCAATCTTCAAGTCTTTCCACAGATTAAGTACTTTTACATTCTTGTTCTGAAGCCATTTCAGCGTTGCTTTGGCTGTATGCTTGGGGTCATTCTGCTGCTGGAATGTAAATCTTCACCCTCAGTCTAAGGTCCTTTGCGCTCTCAAGCAGGTTCTCTTCAAGAAATTGGCTGCATGTCTCTATTCATTGGTCCCTCTATCCTTACCAGTCTCCCAGTCCCTGCTGCTGAAAAGCATTCCCATAGCATGCTGCTGCCACCACGCTTCACGGTAGGGATGGTGTTATACGGGTGATGAGCTGTGCCTGGTTCTCTCCAGACATAGCCCTTAGTATTCAGGCCAAAGACTTACATTTTTGTCTCAGACTACAATCTATTGCCTTATGCTTTTAAGTTTTTCACATGCCTTTTTGTAAACTCCGGGCATGCTGTCAAATGCTTTTTTTTTCTCAGGAGTGGCCTCAGGCTCTTCTGGGCTTTGTGGGAGAGTGGCCAGACTATTGTCCTTCTGGCAGGCTCTTCCATCTCAGCCAAGGAACTACGTAGTTCTGTCAGTGGTCATTGGCTTCTTGGTCACCTCCCCAACCTAGGTCCTTCTTGCCCTGTTGCTCAGTTTGTTCGTCTGGCCAGCTCTAGGCAGAGTTCTATATTAATGGAGACCACTGTGCGCTTGGAACCTTTCAAAACTCTAGAAATAGTTTTAAACCCTTCCCCAGATACATGCCTCATCACAATTATCTTGGAGCACTACCGAAAGTTCCTTGTACTTCATGGCAGTTTCTGCTCTGACATTTATTTGACTTAACCTTTATAGAACTAGGGAAGTCAGTTATGAACAAATTCTAATTTACAATGACAGCCCACATGCACTGTGGGACCTTATATAGACAAGTGTTTCCTTCTAAAAAAAAATGTCCAAACAATTGAATTTGCCACAGGTGGACTCCAATCAAGCTGTAGTGACATCAAGGATGATCAAAGGAAATTACATGCAACTGAGCACTATTTCTGAGCACTATTTGGAGTGTCATAGCAAAGGGATGTGAATACTTACACACTGAACAGAAAATATAAAAAAGGAACATGTCAAGTGTTGGTCCCATGTTTCATGAGTGGAAATAAAAGATCCCAGAAATGTCCATACCCACAAAAAGCTTATTTCTCTAAAATGTTGGTGCACAGATTTGTTACCATCCCTGTTAGTGAGCATTCCTTTGCAAAGATAATCCATCTACCTGACAGGTGTGGCATATCAAGAAGCTGATTAAACAGCATGAACATTACACAGGTGCACCTTGTGCTGGGGACAATAAAAATACTAAATTGTGTTGTCACACAACGCCACAGATTTCTAAAGTTGATGGAGCTTGCAATTGTCATGTTGACTGCAGGAATAACCACCAGAGCGGTTGTCAGAGAACTACATTTGTATTTCTCTACAATAAGCCAGACCAGCCTCCCAGATAGCTGATTAAACTGAGGAGTATTTCTGTCTATAATAAAACCCTTTTGTGGGGGAGAACTCATTCGGATTGGCTGGGCCTGGCTTCCAAGTGGGTGGGCCTATGCCCTCCCAGGCCCACGTGTGGCTGCACCGCTGCCCAGTCATGTGAAATCCATAGATTAGGGCCTAATGAATTTATTTCAATTGACTGATTTCCTTATATGAACTGTAACTCAGTAAAATCATTGTAATTGTTGCATGTTGTGTTCATATCTTTGCTCAGTATAAATTAGATCTGTATTTCATCTTCAATAAATTGCAAAAATCTCTGAAACATGTTTTCACTGTAATTATGGGATATTGTGTGTAGATGGGTGAGAAATCCATTTAATCCATTTTGAATTCAGGCTGTAACAACAAAATGTAGAATAAAGTCAAGAAGTAATACTTTCTGAAGGCACTGTATATCTAATTATGTTACATACTCCAGCCATACCTCAATATTGGATTATATTCTACAGTAAAACTCAAGCTTCTTTTTTTCAATAGATAGGTCTGCTGTTGAAAGCAGGAGTATCTCAGTATAATATTTGTGTGCGCATGTGCATCTACTCAGTCACAATCAATGCAATGCTGACAGTGTCCAGAAAGCTTACAGTTTGGTATGAGAGTACATAGATTTATCATACTGATACACCGAATGGCAGCAGCATATGAGGTTTAATTACAATCCATAGCATTTAGAGATCTGCACCCGTAGCTATGCTCTAATGGCTGACCTTTCTCAGTGTCCCTGGAGGAGCGGCTGGAGGAGGAAGTGATGCTGCTCAGGCTGTTGGGCCTGTTGAGGGAGCTGGAGGAGGAAGTGATGCTGCTCAGGCTGTTGGGCCTGTTGAGGGAGCTGGAGGTGGTGGAGGACGGGGTGGAGGCCGTGCTCAGGGTGGAGGTGGTCGAGGTGGTGGAGGGACGGTAGCGCTGGTAAGTCTGGAGAGAGGAGAAAGAACAGGAAGTCCAGAATGATTACAGTCTTCTGATCAAACAACCAGGGCTTGAGGAAAACTGCCAAAAATGTATCCAATTTATTTAGAAACCTCAAAAGTGATTGTCAGTTTACACATCAACAGTAAACTCATATGTTGCATTTCCAGATGGATAATAGAGCATCGTAAATAACTTGGGGAAGCCATGACATACCTCTTCAAAGCTGCGGTACCTCGACCGGTAGTCGTCCTCCTTGGTCTCACCAGTCTCCTTCTCCTCTTGCTTCTCCTTGTCTTGTTTCTCCTTCTCTTCCTTCTCCTCCTCCCGGGTCCGTGTGGGGCGGCTCCTGCCGATGGTCTTCTCTGCCTCTTGGAGGTCAGTCAGAGTCACACCCTGAGAGGAAACGGAGAGAATTTAGTGAATCTCTGACGAAAAGGGTTACAGGAGCAAATGTTTGTTATTTGGCCATTTTGATTTCCTCATGGAGAGAAAAAATACAAAATGGCAGTAATCTGCATTTTGGAAGATGAAACTGTACAACTAATTTCAGGCATTCACTTACTGCACTGTGAACATTGTGGTTATAGAAAAGTAGACAATTTACTTGGGCATTTTAAGCTGAAGCATATCTAGTTATTTCAGAAAGTATTCGTGACAGCGTGGAAAAGGACCCGCCCAGTTTCCTACAGCTTGTAAACAATCTCATTAAAACTCGCCACGCTTAGGAATGTGTGCCACTTTACACAATGTTTATGTTTCCGCAATAAAAACAAACTGGCAATAACTTCTTTTTTTTAAACAATCAGTTCAGCTATATTAGCCCAAGCCACATTATGGCAGAATACTTGATAACATGTACATTACTTTTTCTTATGACTCTTATAGTAGAGAAATGGACTAACCGCGAACCATTACAAAAGTCCAATAAGAAGTGACTCAGTTGACACCGCATTTATCGACAAGTATTTGGTTGGCCATTTAGGGCCAGTTCAGAAGCAGAGTTAGGACAGACGTCTTCACTAACCTGGGTAGACCGTCTGGACTGTCTAGCCTGTCTGGAGCGGGCTTTCCTCTGGGACTCCGACTCTTCATCCCTAACAGGCGTGAGGTACGATCTGCAACACAAACAAGGACAGGCGTGAGGTACAATCTTGAACAAAAACAAGCTAAAGCCACACGTAAGGATGAGGATGATGGACGTGGCAGTTATGAGATTGACAACTGTTCAGGTAAATAGCCTAATCTAAAATGGAAAATCTAACAGTGTTTTCTCTGCTCACTTCCATATTTGTATTGTACTATCAGCTGTGGAGATATTTATTCTCCTTTCACCTTTAATTTAGCGTCAGTCTCAAAATATTGCAAATACTAAGGGAACAACAAGACAGGTAATTGTAATGCTTTCTTTGAAGAGGGAATGTGTTCCTTCACCGCATTCAAAAATATGAATACAATCACTCGTGAGCCTTGTCTAGGCCTTGAGAAACCCCATATTCCTTATAAGGAGAACTTTCTGAAGCAGTCAGGGTTCTAGAACCCTCCCAGAACAGGTGGCTTCTTTCAGCAGCAGTGACTTCACAGGAAGACGTGCTCTTAACCCCATTCATTTTAACAGACTCCCACTCCTCCTCCTGTGTGTACACATTGTAGGAGATCACACCCAATTCTCAAGTAGAGACAATGCAATCTCAAACGGCACAGGATCCTGCTAGCTTCAAGATATTCCGCTTTCTGAGAGACGGCAGTTATTACATTGTTTCTAGTTGCATAAACAAGTGAAGAAACATGAGCTGTGTGTGAAATAGACACGGTGTGTATCAGTGACATCCTTGTTTTTCCCCCATGGGTGCACGTGTGGGCTTCCATTTCAGTGTGTGTGTGTGTATGGGCAGGGGGTGCGCGTACGTGCGCGTGTCAGACCTGCGTCTCTCCCTGCCGTCAGAGCCAATGATGGTGCCAGTAGTGGACGTGGTGGTGGTGGTAGAACCAGTGTTAATCGTAGGGATGACTGCAGCAGACTCCTTCTCCCGCTCCTTTTCCCTCTCCGCACTCTCCTCTGCCCAGTACCTGATCCACACAATTGTACACAGGACTTCAAAATATGACTAAAATGTTTTACATTCATGCGTGTAGGGTCCTCCCAGGATTTTAACACCTGTAACTGCCATTCCCAGCAATCTAGATAAAAATGGCCTTATACGATAAAATAAAAAGTAGTTATTTTTATTTTGGGAGACATTATTTGGGGGAGATCCCTGTGTGTCACATGCATGTGTTACGTGTGTGCGTACCTGCTGGTGAGGCTGGAGGATCCGGTACGGGTGGAGGAGCCCAGGCTGGAGAGCAGGCTGCGGTCACGGTGGCCGGTGGGCGAGGTAACAGACGAGGTGGTGGTGGTGCTAGTGGAGGAAGAGGTGGTCGAACCCAGGTCCTCGTGCCTCCTGCCAAAGGAACCACTGTGGATATCAGTGGAACAACAGTCAGAGAAGGAACGAGAGAACAGGAAAGAGGGAAGGAGAGTGAAAGAGGCTGGAGAGGACCCATTACCCATGCCAGGAATGACACGTTACAATCCAAAACAGTTAACACTGTGGCCTTTGAAGATGAATTCCTCTCCCATTACTGTTACCCAGTATTCCAAAATGGGGTTGATTCTCTTTAGTTAATGGGAGGGTCAAGAGAACACCAGTCACAAAGACACATGGAACTACACAACACTTATGCAGTCGAGACCAACAGACAGGTGACAGACAGACAGTGGAGGTGGATAGAGGTTCTTGTTCAGTGGGGGCTGGTGGTATACCTGCGGTAAATGCTGTAAGACTGGTAGTGGGAGGTGGGCGACTGCCAGGGTTTAGTGTTACAGGTGATAGGGTCCAAGCTGGAGGCAGACGAGGACTTGGCTGGCACGTCCCGCGTGCTGCCACTCCGCCCTAGCGTTAGCGTGTGGGACGTGCTGGCAGTGTGTGGGGGTGGGGGGAGCGAAGATAGACATGTTAGCAAGGGGGCACACCACACACATTTATATAAACACACACACACATAAAAACTAAGCTCTGATACACTTGGTCCACGTCTTGGTTTCTTGAGCCATAGAGATGGATTCTGGATTATGTCATTTTGGAACCTTGCAGGCTGTAAGAACGTGACAATGGCAGATTGTAATGTGGAACCTGGTGTGTAGTATAGAGAAACTAAAAGCACAGAAACCTGACAGGACTAGTACAGTCATGCAGGAGACTGGCGTTTGTGACGGAGGCGTCGGACTGACTTGCACAGCTTTTCTCAGTAGATGTTTGCATGTACATGCACTGCTTTCAAATGGGACATTAGCATTGAGCAAAACTACTAAGTGTGAACTAAAAAGTGTAACTGGATATGTCCACAACATTATTAGTAAGTCCAGAAATAGTACTGAATGAATGATGCGCTGATCTGGTGTAGGGAGTCGGTCACGTTAAGGACCATGAGGGGTAGCATGTAGTGAAGCGTGGCAAACCTGCGCTGATAGCTGGGTGTTGTTCGATTGGTGGAAGCGCTTCCTTCACTGTTCTTCAGCTCATCGTCCCAGCGTCTCCTGGTGTAGGAGCCGCTACGTACCAGACTAGCAGCAGAGTCCCTGGGATTGGAACCACACACACTACAATAGCACCCAGGGATCCACAATATACAGGCAAGGACCAGCAGCTGTGTGCTACAACAAGTAAACACTGGATAAATCCTAAAATGTGTCTAAAATGGAAAATCAGTAATGACTAACAAAGTATCAATGACCGATATTTGTAACATATTTGAGATATTGTCCATCTGATTGATGCTGGTCAAATGTGAACAGTGAGAATATCATTTTCCAGTAACTAATTCCTACACGTCATAGAAATATGTATGAGCCCACTTTTTTAATCTGTAGATTTTTCCATTGTAAACTGAAGTACTCAGAGGCAGCAGAGCAGCTACATAAAGACAACATGCAGTGCTGCTTTGGGCCTGTAACACACAGCAGTGAACAGCAGGTGGTGCTCCTGTCTATGCACTTTTCCCTTCAGAGGGACCACGCTGGCACTTCACCTGTTCTCCTTCTCGTCAATGTCCGATGTACTGGCCAGTCTCCTGGGGATGGTGGGGGCAACGTAGGCAAGTCTGGTTCCTTTGTCTTTTTCCTGCACATGAAACATTAGGAGCTCAAGCAAATGGCTCAAAACACAAACTACATCTACTAACATTCTTCACACATTGTCCCCCAGCCAACAAACCAGTCTCTGTCGACGGTGGATTTCAACTTCATGCAAATTTAAGACAGTCTGGAACGGTGATACGGTTATATGTCCATCCACTTCATCTTAATATACACACACTTCAATGTGTTCAAAGCAGTTGGACATAACATGATTTGAAACAGATGTCATCAAATATCAGCACTATTGACTAGGCTAGACAGGGACACATTGTTATAGTAGGGGCACTGAGTGGGTCCTATAGGGACATACAGTAAGTATATTATATAGGGTCAGCACTAATGACAAGCTCAGATAGGGACACATTATGACGGGTCCGACAGCGTGGTGTTAAGTTAGCTACTGACCTTCTCTTTGTCCTTGTTGTCCAGGGAGGAGGAGAGGCGGGGGCTGGAGGCCGAGCGCATCACCCCGGCCGTGTCCTTCTCCTTCTGGGCCTCCTTAGTGGCCGTGATCTCCGCCAGCGCCCCGTAGCTGCCCGTCTTCCTCAGACCCAGGCGCCACGACGCCGGGGACTCGTCCGATTTCTTAGTCTTGTCATCCTCCTGTTTATCTTTAGGGGAGACCTCTTTAGGAGAGACCTTACCGGCAGGCGACACCTGCTGGGCCACCTGGGGGAGAGAGAGAGAGGAGAGGGGTTAGTGGTTAGCCGTTAGCAAAGACACGTTAATAAGGGGGGTTTATACAGAGAGCAGACGAAGGCAGCAGTCCGGGGATTAGTTTTCTGAGGTGAAGAACACAGAGCAGTCCACAGAGGTTAATCAAGAGGTCAAAAAGCAAAGGAGTTTTGGTGTAGAATGAATCTGCAGAGGCTACGGTCTGATCTATGGCAGCACTTGATAACGTGTCATGGATTGACAACAAATTTAAGGGGGATGTTTGAGTAGGGGCGCATGTTGGGGGGGGGGGCGGAGGTCTGGAGACAACAAGTGACTTGCACCCCTAGAAATAATATAACCACATCTAGGTCGACTGCTCCCTTCAAAAAGAGACCTTGGTCTCAATGGGACTCCCTGCTAAAATAAAGGTAAAATAAATAAACTCTGGTACTAGACTTTTGACTGAGGGACAGAGTACCGACTCCTTAATCTTAGCAGCAGTGGCAGGCCTAGAATCAGACACTAAAGAGACTAAACACTGTTCACTGAAACTCCAGTTAGTGATTAAGTCCTCACACAAGCCTTGGGAACATGGTTACACTGCACACATAATGGCTACAGAAACATCAAATAGACCACACTAGTTGGAGCACATGAGCCACAGACACACAGAGAAAGCATTATAGGACAGTGTGTTTGAAGACCCATGCAGAAAATAAATGTTTTGGCGGGGGGGGGGGCTGTCACTATGTTAGCAAGAGTGTTGACTGGATGGGCTATTGAAGTCAGGTGATTAGGCAAGTTGTCATTTGGTGCGGCGGTAACAAGGGCAGGGTAACTAATAACTCTGGAACACACCAATGCCTCACCATGGGTTTTTTGGGCACAAGAGAAATGCCAGTTTTGCGCAAGCCTTGACGCCACAATGCAGGACAGCTTGGCTCCGCCACAGGCATGAGGGCAGTAATATAATCAGACTAAAGCCAATCAAGACAAGAGCCATGATGAGAAAGGGGCGGACAGAGAGAAAGAGACAAATGGAGTGGGAGAGAGAGAAACAGAGTAGAGAGAGAGAAGCAGCAAAGATAGACAGTTCCTAGCACAGAGAGACAAAGATATATTTTAAGGCCTGATCACACCAAACAATGTCTGACAAGGGGGTCAATCGTTTCTATTGGTTGAGTGAGTGACAGCTCTCGCAGGACACAAGAGGCATTTTGAAAAGAAGACGATGCTAGTCTCAAAGCAGACATTGTTAATTGTTTTGGTCACTCTCGTTAGACAGAAGACATTGTGTTGTGTGTGCGCTAGGCATTAAAGCAGGAGGGGAATAAGAGCATTTCTACAACAGAGATAACAGGAAATATGGATAACTGGGATAGTGATGGGTATATTTCATAGTCTGGACTTCAGCTTGAATGCAGAGTCCTCCACAAAGAAAATGCAATCAGATGGGAGGATATATCCAACGGGAGAAATTTCCTTGGGCACATAACATCAACTTGAAGGGAAAACGTGACTGTTTTCAACAAAACGTAAACTTCAACAAAACGTAAAAACAGAAGTAGTATAGACCAGGTATTGTTTGTAGCAGGTATTTTTTCTAGTTTAATGATACTGTGCCAGTGGTGTTGACATTTAAAGTAAGAGTAGTTTGTAGTATCATTAGGATAATGTTGCGCAAGTCCATTGCCTCAGTTCTTATGAGGGAATAAAGCAGAAGTGCCCTCTAAAGAGTAACAGGCCTGCACTGAGAGACAGTATATGGACGGAGGTCACTGAGTACATTGTCAGCTCCAACGCCACATCTGCACTGCAGAGGGCAGCAGACAAAGGGAAACTGGGGTCATTTTTGAAAGAAATTCCCATCCTCATGGTGTCTTGTAATAATCAACACTGCTAAAATATTTGACTGATGACCTTACCTGTGTCCTTCCAGGGGTCAACAGTGTGCCATTAACAATGTCGAGCAAAGCTACCCACCCCCATGTACAACCACTGCTATGCCCTCAGACAACCCATCAAACAAGCAAAGCGTTAATACAGGATTCAGATTGAATCGTACTACACCGGCTCTGACGCTCGTCGGATGTGGCAGGGCTTGAAAACTATTACGGACTACAAAGGGAAACACAGATGCGAGGTGCCCAGTGACGTGAGCCTACCAGACGACCTAAATGCCTTTTCTGCTCACGTTGAGGCAAGCAACACTGAAGCATGCCCGAGAGCACCAGCTGTTCTGGATGACTGTGTGATAACGCTCTCGGTTGTCGATGTGAACAAAAACAGGTCAACATTCACAAAGCCGCTGGGCCAGACGGATTACCCGGACGTGTACTCAAAGCATGCACGGACCAACTGTCAAGTGTCTTCACTGACATTTTCAACCTCTCCCTGACCAAGTCTGTAATACCTACATGTTTCAAGCAGACCACCAAAGTGCCCAAGGAAGCGAAGGTAACCTGCCTAAATGATTACCGCCCCATGGCACTCATGTTGGTAGCCATGAAGTGCTTTGAAAGGTTGGTCATGGCTCACATCAACAGCATCCTCCCAGACACCCTAGACCCACTCCAATTTGCATACCGCCCCAACAGATGACGCAATCTCAATCACACTCCACACCACTCTTCCTCACCATGACAAAAGGAACACCTATGTGAGAATGTTGTTCATCGACTACAGCTCAGCATTCAACACCATAGTGCCCACGAAGCGCATCACTAAGCTAAGGACCCTGGGACTAAACACCTCCCTCTGCAACTGGATCCTGGACTTCCTGATGGGCCACCCCCAGGTGATAGGAGTAGGCTGTCAGACAAGTCTGTTACACTGATCCTTAACAATGGGGCCCCTCAGGGGTACTTAGTACCCTCCTGTATTCCCTGTTCACCCACGACTCCATGGCAAAACACAACTCCAGCACTTTCATTAAGTTTCCTGACGACACAAGTGGTAGGCCTGATCACCGACAATGAGACAGCCTATAGGGAGGTCAGAGAACTGGCAGTGTGGTGCCAGAACAACAACCTCTCCGTCAATGTGTGCAAGACAAAGCAGCTGATCGTGGACCACAGGAAAATAAGGGCCAAACAGGCCCCCCATTAACATCGCCGGGGCTGTAGTGGAGCGGGTCGAGAGTTTCAAGTTCCTTGGTGTCCACATCACCAACAAACTATCATGGTCCAAACATACCAAGACAGTCAAAGAGGGCATGACAAAACCTTTTCCCCTCAGGAGACTGAAAATATTTGGCATGGGTCCTCAGATCCTCAAAAAGTTCAAAAGTTCAGCTGCACCATGGAGAGCATCCTGCCTGGTATGGAAACTGCTCAGCATCTGACCATAAGGCGTAACAGAGGGTCGTGAAAACAGCCCTGTACATCACTGGGGATAAGCTTCCTGCCATCCAGGACCTATATAATAAGCGGTGCCAGAGACTCCAGTCACCAAAGTTATAAACTGTTCTCTCTGCTACCGCACAGCAAGCGGTACCGGAAGGCAAAGTCTAGGACCAAAAGGCTCCTCAACAGCTTCTACCCCCAAGCCATTTGAGTGCTGAACAATTCATAAAAATCACCCCCCCCCCAGTAAAGTCCACGCGTGTCACGGTAAAGTCCACGCGTGTCACGGTAAAGTCCACGCGTGTCACGGTAAAGTCCACGCGTGTCACGGTAAAGTCCACGCGTGTCACGGTAAAGTCCACGCGTGTCACGGTAAAGTCCACGCGTGTCACGGTAAAGTCCACGCGTGTCACGGTAAAGTCCACGCGTGTCACGGTAAAGTCCACGCGTGTCACGGTAAAGTCCACGCGTGTCACGGTAAAGTCCACGCGTGTCACGGTAAAGTCCACGCGTGTCACGGTAAAGTCCACGCGTGTCACGGTAAAGTCCACGCGTGTCACGGTAAAGTCCACGCGTGTCACGGTAAAGTCCACGCGTGTCACGGTAAAGTCCACGCGTGTCACGGTAAAGTCCACGCGTGTCACGGTAAAGTCCACGCGTGTCACGGTAAAGTCCACGCGTGTCACGGTAAAGTCCACGCGTGTCACGGTAAAGTCTACACTTGTAGACCAGAGCTCCTGTTCTTCAACTAATCGTAACTCTCACGCCCCCTGGGCCTCTGACATTTGTTACGGTTCACAGTGTACCGCAGGAGGCAACAACACCTACCCAAGTGTTGTACTCTTCATGTGACCAGCAACAAATCCCAGGTAACCCCCTTTATGTAAACCCTGTGTAACTTGAGCCAAGCGTGAAGCGTGGGTTTGTGTTAAAGCTTTAACTAAACAGACATGGAATTATATTGATCTGTATACCATTTCAGGGCCTCGAGTAAACTTAGCTCAGGCGTAGCTATGTATCCCGGTTTACAGGTTACGTCTGAAAGCATCAGCGGTTAAACCTTCCTTTTAGGTTCTATAACAAACTTCTGGGACACGGAACCACTTGGTCAGTCATGTGACTCCAGAAAGAGTTATTCAGTAGAGGGAGCGGTAAAGGCGTGATAAACTCTCTGCAGAAGAGGCTGACGATGACTAGTGGAGGACTTCAGTGGACCTATCCACCAGGCCGTACCTTCTTGACAGGCGAGGTGAGAGTCACCTGGTTAGTGGGGCTGGTTGGGGAGGTGGACACCGTAACGCTGGTCGGCGTTGGCACCACAGCAGTGCCGTTACTGTTGCTCACAGGGACAGGCGTCTTGCTCTTGTCTGGAGGGGAGGAAGAGCGGGGCTAGTATGAGTTACTGATGCATAAAAAAAAACTGGTTTATACTTCATCTAACCACATGCCTGTAGACCATTAAAATGCATCAAGCGTTTCTTGGCAAAAAAATTATGAAAACGATACTCAGGAAGACTGTCGTCTGCAGACCGCCATTGCAACTGTTGTTTGTAAGATATGGTCTGATTAGCTGTCTTTTAGACATAGCTTTTTAGTACTAAAATAATTTAAAAAATGGATGGGCTTGTTGGTGTTAAAAATAGAGCAGGTATGCTTGTTTGACCATATTTTGTTGATGTAATGCAGACTGTCATTTTTGTGTTTATACTTTTTCATAAAGATGCACGACCATAGGTGATGTCACAGACAAGTGTTTATGATGTCATTGCAACAAGTATGTACAGACACGGTTCAAAAGAGTACGTCTACGACACACTACAACATTTACAAATCAGTTCAACTAATGTAGACAGGGTCTAAGGTCTTCTTCAGAAATCAGGTCAAGGTTTAGAAACACCCTGCCTGCCATTGTACCATTACAGTAGGTTGAACGTACCGGCTTCAGTCTCAGACTCCGAGTCTTCCTCCTCTTCCTCCTCGCTGGAGCAGCTGGACTCCTGGTCCTTCTTGCCCTCCTCTTCCTCGTCCACCTTCTCCGGTTCCAGGGTCTCGATGCGCGGGGCGGGCTTCTCGGGCTCCAAGAGGAGGGTCTCTTTGCTGGAACACACAATGTTTGGTACCTTGTCTGCATGGATTCATTATTATTAAACTACAAAGATATGTGCACCATTTCAGAGCAACACCCATAAACCTGCATATTATCAGGGTGCCTCAATTACTTAGAGATACTTTCAATGTACTGAATACTTAAAACATGAACTTAACTCTATATAGCGGGGGTACCGGCACAGACTTTCTGTGCAGTGGGCACCGGTTAGTCGAGGTAATATGTACAAGTAGGTAGAATTATTAACGTGACTATGCATAGATAACAGAGTGGAGCAGCAGTGTAAAAGAGGCGGTAGGCGACCTACCCTGGGGTTAATTCATAAAAGACAATCCATTACATGACTGTATTTCACTGAGTGACTACCTAATGTCACCCCATTTCCCCCCCAACCAGGACATTTACCTCTTAATGGATTTCAGATTTTGATTGTTGTCCCCAGTGGTCGTCGTTTCTATCAAGGGAGACTTAACATCCTTCTTTTCACTATTGAGCTGCAACGGGAGAAAAACATTAAATAATTGAAGGCAGTGAGCACCCTAACACTATAAATTTAAAATATATATATTTTTAGACAAAGTCTGATTTGATCAAGGGCCTCTGCTACAATAACACCTGCAAGGCATATACCAGTGACTCTCAGTTTCACTTTTGAAAGCTTTAAACGCAGGTTATGCAGTTCATCCAGGCTCAAATGAAAGCGCTTATGTAAGCATTAGCCACACACTGGCTTACCAGATTCTGCTTTTTCTGTAATTCCTCTAAGTAGCCAAGGACATCTTCATCTGCAACATCAAAAGCAGTCTGACCCTGAGGAGGAAGCACACAATTCTCAGAACTAGTGTTATGAGAAGAGCACATACGTGCAGTACAGAACATGCTCCATATCCAACTGAACCTTAGAGGGTATGGATAGAGGATAGAGACTCCGTAGAAGTACTACCCACCACTTTATTGATAAGGTCCATGTCACACAGGTTCTCCACCAGTATCTTGCAGGCCTCCTCTTTGCCCCAATGTGAAGCAGCATGGAGCGGGGTCCAGCCGTCAAAGTCTTTAATATTTACATCATACCCTGCTTGGATTAAAAGCCTGGGGGGCGCAGGGGGAGGGGGACAAAAATAGTGATTATGAGATTTAGCTAATCTTGTTCTTTTGGATTTGGTGCTGCAACCTAATCTTATCAGTCGTTGCCAGTGTCCAGGCTTTTGTTACTGTGCCAGCATTATGGCTGCATTTCGTATTAGTTCGGCAAAAACAGAACCCAAAGACACAAATAAACCAAAAAGTATTCCATCAACTATTTGCATAAGTGCAAATACATTCGTGCAAAAGGTTTAAGAACCCTATTTCAGTCAATAAACGTCTTGCAGGACAGGAAAAATGTTGACCTTGAGTATCTGGTCCTCAACATGGTAAGTGTTAGTGTTAGCCAACTATGGCAGTGGAGTGTGTGGGAGACTTCGTTGGCTGCATTCCCAGGAGCAGATGGACAGGGTGCTGCAGTCCCTCCCTTAGGCAGTCTGTCTGTACTGACAGGCCAGAGATTGGCTCTTGATAACCACTGACACAGTAATGAAGTAAAATCCCACAAGGGACATGGCTATAAGTAGAATCCACTTAACAAATATCTAACGACAACATGTAAGTGGAAATCTCTTTTAAATCAGCATTAATAAAGGTGATAAGTCTATAATATAAAGGAATCCAACGATGGGCTACGGCTTGTTAGAGGTAAAGGCGAGGTAAGGAGTCTGGACTTACTTTAAAACCTCAGCGTATCCCTTGGCGGCGGCCACGTGGAGTGCGGTCCCCCCGGACTTGGCGTGTCGGACGTCGTTGATGGTTCCGCTGTTGAGCCACTGCCGGGCGTCCCTCAGCATGATCCGCTCCTCCTCCTTCCTGGCCGCCTCGATGTCCACGCCTGGTGAGGGCGAAGTGTAACGGTGACCACTGTTAGTCTGGCCTCAGTGGATTAACTGCTACTTAAAAAGAGGCATGTCCCTATAAACACTGGAGATTATCTAGGCTACAAAAGAGCAGTAGAAGGCAGAAACTGTTAGGAAATAAATGCTGCCTGTCTGCCATTCAACCCCAGGGAACTAACATCACAATATTACAGAAGTGATTCAAAGACAAAAATGGAACCCTGAAATTAGCTGAAAATGGCCACATCACATACACATGCTTGCCACACATGGCCTTAAGTGAATGAGTTGAAGGCTCACACTCAAATGGGGAACTACAGTCCAGAGTTTCATTTGAAACCAACAATGGATGAAAAGTCAATGAGTCTGATACCCTTTACACAGCAGAAATCTGACCTGGAATATTACACAACAGGCTAAATGTCCCTATGGTTTACACAGTGTTGTAAGCGAGCTATGGACATTTGGCATACTTTGTATGGCGAGGTGTCAAAATCCAAGCCATGTAGGCATATAGTTTAAGCAAATAATCCACTTGTGGTTGTGCAAAGTGAGTGGGAGCAAAGCTAGCACTCTTTTCCATAGACTAGAGGCCTCTGACCTCTGACAAATTGCTTATTTCAATATTTTGTCCATGTTATCACTGCTCTGGGACTGATAGCAAACACAGTAAGTTTTCCATGTGGGTCAGTATGTCTAAGGTATGGGCCGGCATTATACAGGATACAGGCTGTTGCAGGAACAGGCGTGTACTGTCTTGCCGACACTCGACTGGAACCCGAGACGGCTGAAATTTGGAGCAACTGGTGAAGGCGTGTCTGACTTCTCAGCTGTGAGTTGATATGCTCATTGTTTATGTAGTTGAGCACTAAGTGCTCTGGGGTGGAAGCCAACACTTCAGCTGATCCTATAGGTTTTGGGTTTCTCGTATGATGCACAATCATCCCTCAGCTCCTGGAAAAACAGCTGGACTTTCTTTTTCTATCCATTCATGAAATTACTTTATTTGTCCATTTATGAGAAAGTAAAGCAGCATTAAAAAATAAAAAATTGACTAAGATCGAACATAAGGTCCAGGAATAGTTGATTTTATTCAAAAACAGATCCGACATTAGTTAAATCAGCGCTGGTTCAGTGCCTTGTTAACACTACCTGTCATTGTTGATGAGATTACCGAGTTGAAGTGTGACTAATTAAAAAGGACAAAAGAAGATTCCAACTGTCTGACAGTGTGTTAGGCTGGATGAACAGGGAGCAGTTTACTCCAGCCAGAGGTTCTGGCCTGGCGCCAGCGAAGGAGAACAAGGGACGTAGATCTGTCAGCTAGGGGACCGTGGCAAAAATTCCTGCACAAATTCACTGACAGAACGCCGCTTGTCTGCATGCTGCGTTTCAATCGTGGGAAGAAATTAAGACGACTCGGAAAATGGTCTGAAACTGACTCCTGGCTACCCAAGAACCAATCCTGCTGCACAGTCCATCTAGTTTGGTTTTACTTTCATATTGTGCAGTAAGAGTTAATGGTTATGACAAAAATACTTCTAGCTAAACTATAAGCCTTTGCATTGAGTTTCCCATCCCTTTCATCAACGACACCTTGGGTCACTAGGATGTCTGGCTGCATGGAATAAACAAGCTCCATTTGAAAGGGGGATGGGTGTGGCTCCACGAGTCAAATCCCTGACTCACTGCATAAATGAATGGTCCAATGAAACAGATTTTTCCAATACAGAAGTGAATCAATGGGTTCAGGCTGGTCTTGGGGGGAGATGGCACCATGGCTTCAGTGTTCTGCAATGCTTTGCCCTTTAGTCCAGTCCATGTGATGCCATTACAGTGTAATACACAATGCCCTGCTGTCATAATGGATCTCAATTAGTCCTTTATTCTGCTGGGCTGCCGCGCATGCAGCCTGTGGAACGGGTGGACTGTGGTACAAAAGGTGAGATGTCCACAACCTCACAGATGCATGTTTTACAAATGCACCAGCAAGGCAGGGGAACTATTAGTCAAGGCATTATCAAAATTACTATCCCTGCAGTAATTGGCCTGTATGAATGTTTATTGCATCTGTTACAATAGGGCCCATCGCTTACTAGAGAGCAGGGGATTTAAGGAGTAGCCTGTACTGGTTCTAGAAAAAGGCAGGGAGACTAATAGATCCTAAGTAGGACTACAAAACAGCAGCCTGGTGGAGGAACTGGACACATTCAAAGCTGCTTTTTCAAGAGAAAATTGCACCTTCTACCGGGACGCTGAGAAAATAAATAGAGAAAAGCCAGTAGACCAGAAAACTGACTGGATGAGGACTGAATCACTCTCCCTCCCTCCCCCTCTCTCAAAGCTAGGCCTACATATGGTCTGGTAAAGCCAAAATGGAAAATATCCCAAAGAATCTGACCTGGCGCAAACATGAGAATCCTCTGAGGAAATTCGCCTGGACCTCTGAGGATGAGATAACACAGGACTAAATTCAGTGAAGGGAAAACCTGCTGACTAGCCAAAACTAAATTACCCCAAGACATTGATCAGAGACAGCCCTTATGGGCAGTTATAGAGGTAGTGGGTGGGGGCCTAGTCACCTAATGTCTGTGAGGCAGAGGGGATCTGAAGGTGGAGCCATCTGCGCGGGAATGGTGGTGGCTCCTAACGAGTTTAACACCATGATTAAGGTCTCTCTTTAGAGAGGAGACCATGAGACAGGAAGAGAAAAATCACATTAAGCATACAGAGGGAGCTGCACAACACTGTTACATAACTGTACCTTACTGAACACGGAGAACAGAGAGCTGCTCTAGCCATTATTGTGGTAAGGTCAAAAACAATGCGCATGAATTCATTCCCTACATGATGTTACATCTAACAGCCTGAGCATTACACTCATGCTGCAACTCCGCTGCAAACTAAATTGCCAGTGTAACTGCCCATCGACCCAAAAAAATGTGGCATCACTGATCAGATACAGCCAGGAGGGAGAAACACTTTGCATATTAAAAAGGCCCAGTGGTCAGATGTCTGTCATATGACTGATGGTAAATGCAGTAGAGGTCGACCGATTATGATTTTTCAACGCCGATGCCGATTATTGGAGGACCAAAAAAAAAAGCCAATACCGATTAAATCGGCCGATTTGTTTTTATTTGTAATAATGACTATTACAACAATACTGAATGTACACTTATTTTAACTTAATATATTACATCAATAAAAATCAATTTAGCCTCAAGTAAATAATGAAACATGTTCAATTTGGTGTAAATGATGCAAAAACAAAGTGTTGGAGAAGAAAGTAAAAGTGCAATATGTGCCATGTAAGAAAGCTAACGTTTAAGTTCCTTGCTCAGAACATGAGAACATATGAAAGCTGGTGGTTCCTTTTAACATGAGTCTTCAATATTCCCAGGTAAGAAGTTTTAAGTTGTAGTTATTATAGGAAGTATAGGACTATTTCTCTCTATACCATTTATATTTCATTAACCTTTGACTATTGGATGTTCTTATAGGCACTTTAGTATTGCCAGTGTAACAGTATCTCTTCCATCCCTCTCCTCGCTCCTACCTGGGCTCGAACCAGGAACACATTGACAACAGCCACCCTCGAAGCAGCGTTACCCATGCAGAGCAAGGGGAACAACCACACCAAGTCTCAGAGCGAGTGACGTTTGAAACGCTATTAGCGTGCACCCAGCTAACTAGCTAGCCATTTCACATCGGTTACACCAGCCTAATCTCGGGAGTTGATAGGCTTGAAGTCATAAACAGCTGCTGGCAAACGCACAAAAGTGCTGTTTGAATGAATGCTTACGAGCCTGCTGGTGCCAACCACCGCTCAGTCAGGCTGCTCTATCAAATCATAGACTTAGTTATAACATGATAACACAGAAATACAAGCCTTATGGTTGAATCCGGAAACTCTCGAAAACAAGATGTTTATTCTTTCAGTCAAATACGGAACCGTTCCATATTTTATCTAACGGGTGGCACCCATAAGTCTAAATATTGCTGTTACATTGCACAACCTTCAATGTTATGTCATAATTACATAACATTCTGGCAAATTAGGCAGCCCAAACTGCTGCATATACACTGACTCTGCGTGCAATGAACACAAGAGAAATGACACAATTTCGCCTGGTTAATATTGGCTGCTAACCTGGGTTTCTTTTAGCTAAAAATGCAGGTTTAAAAATAGATACTTCTGTGTATTGATTTTAAGAAAGGCATTGATGTTTATGGTTAGGTACACATTGGCGCAACGATACGCACCGCATCGATTATATGCAACGCAGGACACGCTAGATAAACTAGTAATATTAATCATGTGAAGTTAACTAGTGATTATGATTGATTGATTTTATAAGATAAGTTTAATGCTAGCTAGCAACTTACCTTGGCTGCATTCACGTAACATGCAGGCTCCTCGTGAGTGCAATGAGAGGCAGGTGGTTAGAGCGTTGGACTAGTTAACTGTAAGGTTGCAAGATTGAATCCCTGAGCTGACAAATCTGTCGTTCTGCCCCTGAACAAGGCAGTTAACCCACCGTTCCTAGGCAGTCATTGAAAATAAGAATGCGTTCTTAACTACTCATATATACCCATTTTAAAAATAAAATACATTTTTAAAAAAAATAGGGTAAATCGGTGTCCAAAAATTCCGATTGTTATGAAAACTTGAAATCGGCCCTAATTTTAAAAAAATAAAATAAAAAAAAATTGGCCATTCCGATTAAATCGGTCAACCTCCAAAATGCAGTGGTGTGCAACATTGTGATGCTGCAGGCAGGGGTTTATGTGTCTGACAGTAAGGGATCTTGGGAACTGGCCTACTGACGCACCGCTTCAAAGCCGTAGACTGCGTATCCATCAAGCCCGGAAAACGAAGGCTGAAAGCTGCAGTCTGCCGTGAGATGTGCGGGGCTCCTGTGGGATAAGCCGCCGCCTCCGTTATATAATACTCTTAAGTAGCGTAGCATGCTAACAAACAGCAGGAGAGGTCATAACTGCTGAATGAATTCTGCACATTCAGCCCTTAGGACTGGAGTGCTAAAAGGATAGGGCTCTGACCACCTCAGCCAAGCCCTGCTCCAGGTCCCTCCACTGCTGCCTTCACCTCATACCCAGACCTGGATCATGTTACTGGGTCTAGTCTGGTTCTACTTAAGGCGGGGCTGTATAGCATATTTTACTACATGCCATTATTGCAGAATGAACCGGTTTGAGTTTGTACTTTACCTACTATAAGGGTATTTGAATGTTTGGTTTGTTAAAATGTGATATGCTGTGTGTAACGTCCATTTTTATAGTTTATACGCTACTTTAGTCATCCCCCTCATCTCTCTCCGTGCCACTTTCCACACAGACTTAGCCCAGCCCACTGTCACTCAAGGAGCACTTTGTTGTTGCTTGACCGAGACACATAGGGCGCGTTCGGAGTAGATAGCCAGAGTGAATTTACGATGTGCCAAAGTTCAGAATAACTGATGAACTTACGAACGCTCAATAACCGTTGAATATGTCCGGCGTCAGTAAACATCGGACAAAAGCGTAATTAAATTCTTAGTCACCAACACTCTGGGTAACATGAAAACAGCTTAACCAGCTCTACTAGGGCAAGTAAAAAGGTTGACTGAGGTGTTCTCATTCATGTCTGGAATTAGCTAGCAAGCTAACTTTAGCCAGTTCGCTTAGGCACTTGACTGCCATTGTGATGTCAGAACGCTCAGATCAACCATACTCCTCAACCAGAGTATCCAGTGTGCGCTCGAAATGCTCAGAGAGCGAAACGCTCCGAATTTACGAAATGGACAAATCTGACAACGCTCTGAATTTACGAACACCCAGAGCGCGCTGAGCACTCTGGCACTCGAGTTAACTTTAAGGGTGTGTTCGTAAATTAAGTCTGCATTGGTTCCTACCCTGTCAACTCCTCATTGTCATGTCAAACACACTTCAAAATGCCCACTATTATTTATATTCTAACTATAGAATTAGAATAATTATTCTATTTCCATGATTCCAACAGTTTACCTAAGTCAAATCGCAGTTGCAACATTTGTTTACAAAAATAAGGCCTAGATTTTTTGCCCATATCTTGCAGCCCTTATGTGGCAGTGGGGAAATTCTCAAATGAGAGCAGGAAATGCAGAAATTGGTGAAAGTGTAGGATTTCTTTTTTAGGTTGAAGAACAGTATAAAACAGAATGGAGAAAGACCCATTGAAATCACTTAGAATGTATGTGTTGCCACTGTAGGGTCACACACTACCCATAAAGCAAAAGTAGAACTTTAATTCAAAAGCAACATCAGCATAAAAAAATGACTGATGTGATATTTTGGCATATCGCCCAGCCCTAGTTCTACTCGTCTACACCTCAGGGGAGGAGCAACCTAAGCAGACAAGGGTGCAAATAACAGAGGGGGCTGTCTGACAAGCTAAGCTGCTACCTAACTTCTAATTATGTCTGGTGGCTAACAATGTAAACAGTGCAAAGGTGTCCAGCCACACTTAGTGGATTTGAAGAGAGCTGCATTTGGAATGACTACTAGGTGACGAAGTAAAGAGACGGGATGAAAAGAGGAGAGCGCCACAATCTGCCGACAACGTAGCGGCATCATGAGCAGAGGAGTGGTTCATCCCCGGGGCCATTAGCCTGTCTGAACAAGGCCTCCCACCGGAGGGGACGGGTACACGTCATCATATCAAGAACACACAGGGTCAAAAATAGAAAAACCCTTCCATCCAGTTTAGAATCATCACAAAGAGAAACCCAGAGTTTAAGTGGATGGCATTAATCTCCATTATGTAACTTCTCCGAGGCAAAGCGTCACAGCTGCTGGGACTGGGTCTCACTTTATTTCATAAATACTTTGACACAGTACACGCATGTTATACCTGGATATCATGTACGTAAGCATGGTATTGGGTGAAGTAGTGAAGGGGGAGTTAGACCAGACCAGTGAGCTTGTTGGACGTATAGGCTGCAGTGCTATTGAACCAAGCTGAGTGCACGCCACTGGAGGCCTGCCTGATATGAACGGAGGCCACAGCGGCCTAGATGCATGTGCCACGATCCATTTCACACACACACACACACCAACTCTCCTCCCTTAACTGTCTATTTGGAGAGGCAGTGCATAACTGCCTAGTCTATAGCAAACAATGATGCTAGCGAAGTAGCAGCACTCATGTCATTAAAAAGTAATCTATTTTGAAAACATAATGAAAAACATTCCCATTGTCGTTTTAGGCACTTCCCTTCCAATCACAGACGTGAAAAGCCCCATTAATGATATGCTTGGTGGACAATGTTTGACTGGCAATGGTTCAACTGAAAGCAGAAGTGAAAGTTGTTGTTGACTAGCAGGTCAGTGTGGGGCAGACAGTGAGTCAGTGCTGCGGTCCATCTGTACCTTGTCGGTTGATCTCATTCTTCAGGAGCTCCTCCATGGCCTCCTCCTCAGCGATATCCAGTGGTGTCTCCCCCTCACTGTTCACCACCCCCACACTGGCTCCCTTGCCAATCAGATACCTGCACAAACACACACACTTACTTAGGACAGGTAAGTAGTAGTCCAAATAGTATTAGTAACATTCAGTAGTAGTAAATTAAATTCTTCACTGACTCAATATGTATGGATCAAGTCTCTTATTTAACCCAGGTGAATACAGGTTCAATCAAAATGCCTAGGAAATCATGTATTCCAATGTATTAGGCCTATATAAAGCTACTGCTTTAGGCCTATGACAAGTTTGAAAACAAAAAATGGCACTAATTCTAGCAAGACACATTTATGAGGATTGGAAAATAGATGCATTTACCAATTACCATAACGGTCAATAATGTGTTCCCTTCACCTGCAGGGAAACAGTCAAGTGAATATATTATGAAAACCTATACGTCATAACCGGGGATTCAGTTAGGAAAATGTGGTGCCGGACATTTGACCGGCAGAGTTTAAATTTAGCGGACGGTGCTCAAAATGACAGAAATCCCACGTAGATTATGGTAATTCATATTAACAGAACATACAAGACGAGGACCAACAACGTGTGGTCTTTCTTACCGAATTCTGATTCGCACTTCAAATAATAATCCACATTTACTTTCTCAGTGACGAACAGCAAAATCACTAACCTTTGACAATCTTACTATCCCCCATAGTAGAAAAAAAACATACTGGTCAGCTTGTCGAGAAAGAAATAGCTTATTTCAAACAGACTGGGATGATAGATCACACCTTCATACAACCAAAAGGTCTAGGCTACATTTTCCTTATTTAAATGACGTTAAAAAGCAAAGAGATGCAACAGATCAGAACGTTTCGCTTAAAAATGTTGATAAACTTATTTCCTCATATTATAAAGCACAGCAACACCCACAACGCATTGGGCTATAAGCAAATGTTTGTTCCGTAATACAATTATCGTGAAAACACCATTGTCAAAAGCGCACCGCACACGCTAGCGGTTTAAAGTGAATAGACAAACCAACAAAAACAAAAAAAGTCTGTCCAAGAGTTGTCTGTTCTTTTGACCAATTGATAGTGTACCTTTCCCCTAGTGTTTTAATAAAAATCAACTATATGCACTGATCTTGTCTGATGTGTTAAGCTTGATTAAATAATTAAGGCAAATGACTAGAGGGAGTCAGACCGCAATCGATTTGATTGTGCCGAGCCTGGCTCGTCATCCCTGCTGCAACGACCACCACAGAACATCAGTGCTGTAACCATATACATTTTCAGTCGCACATCTTAGTCTGATGGACTGTGCAATCCAAGGCTTCCACAATGGATCAGTCAACTCAGACAGGTGCAAATCAGACAGGTGTCTTGTACACCATTTATTTATTATTAGCTACTGCTCGACTAAAATCTGTCGACCAACAGCCTATCGACCAGTCAACTAAACGGGGTCAGCCCTAAATGTGACAGATGAAAATATCAGTTAAACATTTAGAAAGAGGGGAGAGTTAATATGCAACAACTAGCATGGGTTGCTAATATGACTAGGACTGTTCCTTTGGCTACTAGACAATGAAAGAAATTTCATAAAATAATTACCTCCACAGATATGGTCTGCGTTTGGCTAGGCTACTTTGAAGTAAAATGGTCAGGTTTCAAACAATTAAGTATATGTTCTTAACATGCATACTGACTCCAGATCATTGCAAAGTGGTGTGACGCGCTGTTGCCTATGCATTTGCTGTTTGAGATGCTGTAGCAGCAGATCTTGCACTGTCTGACAGATTTTCCATCGGTCTTTAGGCTTCATGTCCATCAATGAAGGCTAAAAAGCATTATTTCGCAATTTTATTCATCGGCTTATTCATTTATTTACTTGCATTTTAAAATTGTCCGAAAGCCAGCTATTACCAACTAATGGAAACCCTGGTCACAACCCACTGGTAGCAGAAATCCCAGACCTTGGGGAAGGCTAGGCACATATCCCTCCACTGACCTAACCACCTGAGTTTAATGCTGTACTCCTCCACCCAATGGTCTTCATGCTGCATCCCTCCGCTGACCTAACCACCTAAGGGAGGAAGGTGTAAATCTAGATATCAAGTTACACCCATTGGGTGTGTGGTCGTTTTTCTCGTTCGGGATAACAGTGGTTCACATTGACGGGGCTGAAGTGGAGCGTAATTATGACATAACATTGAAGGTTGTACAATGTAACAAGAATATTTAGACTTAGGGATGCCACCCGTTAGATAAAATACCGAACGGTTCCATATTTCACCGAAATAAACGTTTTGTTTTCGAAATTATAGTTTCCAGATTCGACCATATTAATGACCAAAGGCTCGTATTTCTGTGTGTTATGTTATAATTAAGTCTATTATTTGATATTTGATAGAGCAGTCTGACTGAGCGGTGGTAGGTAGCAGCAGGCTCATAAGCATTCATTCAAACAGCACTTTTGCATTTTGCCAGCAGCTCTTCGCAAGCACAGCGCTGTTTATGACTTCAAGCCTATCAGCCTAATGGCTGGTGTAACCGATGTGAAATGGCTAGCTAGTTAGCGGGGTGCGCACTAATAGCGTTTCAAACGTCACTCGCTCTGAGACTTGGTGTGGTTGTTCCCCTTGCTCTGCATGGGTAACGCTGCTTCGAGGGTGGCTGTTGTCAATGTGTTCCTGGTTCGAGCCCAGGTAGGGGCGAGGAGAGGGACAGAAGCTATACTGTTACACTGGCAATACTAAAGTGCCTATAAGAACATCCAATAGTCAGGTTAATGAAATACAAAAGGTAGAGAGAGAAATAGCCCTATAAATACTATATTAACTACAACCTAAAACCCCTTACCTTGGAATATTGAAGTCTCATGTGAAAAGGAACCACCAACTTTCATATGTTCTCATGTTCTGAGCAAGGAACTCAAACGTTAGCACATTGCACTTTTACTTTCTTCTCCAACACTTTGTTTTTGCATTATTTAAACCAAATTGAACATGTTTCATTATTTATTTGAGGCTAAATTGATTTTTATTGATGTATTATATTAGGTTAAAATAAGTGTTCATGCAGTATCGTTGTAATCATCATTATTACAAATAAATACGTTTTTTTTTGGTCCTCCAATAAATCGCTGTTAGCGTTGAAAAATCAGTCAGTCGACCTCTAATCCACATCACCAACGAACTATAATTGTCCAAACACACCAAAACAGGACAAGACCTTTTCCCAATCAGGAGACTGAAAAGGTTTGGCATGGGTCCGCAGATCATCCTGATCGGTTGCATCACTGCCGGGTATGGCAACCTCTCGGCATCGGAACGTAAGGCGCTACAGAGGGTAGTGCGTACGGCCCAGTACATCACTGGGGCCACGCTTCCTGCCAGCCAGGACATGTACACTAGGCGGTGTCAGAGGAAGGCCCCAAAAATATTGTCAAAGACTCCAGTCACCCAAGTCATAGACTGTTCTCTCTGCTACCACACGGCAAGTGGTACCGGAACACCAAGTCTAGGTCCAAAAGGCTCCTTAAAAGCTTCTACCCTACCGCCAAGGCATAAGACTGCTGAACAATTAATCAAATGGCCACCTGGACTATTTACATTACATTGAACAGTTCAAATGAGCAAAATGAAACGACAGTCCATTACTTTAACTTCTATGGGATCAGCAGAGGGACAATAAGTTACTCCCCATTGTAAGAAAATGATTTAACTGAACATGACAGCTTTAACTTATTTTTAATAACTAATTTGTCATAGGGGTGAGAGGGAAGTCTAAAGGACATCTACAAGGCAGCTCTTGGAATTACAACAACCAATTGCAGCTGATGAAACACCATAAAAGGCAACATTTCAGTCAATTAATAACCTTGGTAGCATAGTAGGATACTTTTACTCCAACTTGGGCAGCAGGACTGCACAGGGTGTGATAACGCTCATGCCAGGCTCCTGTAATATAATACAGAGAAGTAAAACAGGTCACAGCACAATGAGTGCAAGTGAGCTCCTTCAGCTCTCAGCCTGTTTAAAATGTCTACTGATAATATCTCCCTCCTTGCCGGCCCGGTTTCTGTCCCTTTTAAACGGCCTTCTTACCTCAAAAGGACAATGAAAGGAAAGACTGGAAGCAACTGGAGCAATGACCGATGCCGGTGGTTACCCACCGATTTCTCTATATTGATTACATCACAAGGAACTTGTGCGAGGTTGTTGGGGCCATCTGATAGGCGGTTGCCCCCATCAACATGTAATCATGCACCTTGGAGAAACAGACCATTGAAAAAACTGCGACCCCCTGACAAATTTAGGCAGGTCTCCTCCATAAAAAGTAGCTATTAGGAATGAATTGATTAGCATTACATTTCAGTCTAAGATAATTGAACAGAAAGGGTTTATTGATGACCAAAATGATCTATACAGGATGGGGTAATGGATGTTCCCCAAACGTAAAGGCATTCACACTATTACGTGTTTAACCAGCCATAAGGCTCGGGGAATAGCCTTGTAACATTTGGCGATGCAAAATAAGCACTAAATAAAAACTGACCATTGATTCTTGATGTGCCAGTGAGTCATTGCCTCCATTGTAAAAAAAAAAAAAAAAACAGGTTTGCTCAAGGTGAATTACCTGGCTAGCCATATGCGTCGCTGCGGCCAAACTGACGTTTCTTATCCACAATGAATGTATACTATCATGTATGTAGCGATCAGAGCAGCAGAATTTAATTTAGGACGAGTCATCAGGCAATGTGAAAGGGCTGGTACATAATGGGGTTATCCCAATGCAGTAATGTGTGTGTGTGTGGGTGGGGAGGGGCAAGAGACCAGCCATTGCCCTAGAGGTCCATAACAGCCTCCAGCTGGACCCTCACCACGTCAGCCATGACATCTCTCTGGCCCAGCAGCTGTACTTACTCTGCTATGTCCATGTATCCACAGGAGGCTGCGGCATGGAGGGGGATCCAGCCCTCATTGTCGGGCTGGTTGATGGCAGCCCCATGTTCCACCAGGAACGTCACCATGTCCACGTTGTCATCTATGCATGCCTGAAGGAGGGCGGGAGAGAGAAATAGTAAGTACGTTAGAAAAGTCCAACATTTAACACTAAGATACTTCAGCGCGACGACCCCCGAAAGGAGAAAAATCACGAGCTTTCAGAGACATGCAGGTAGACTTATGTTCGTGTGTGATACCTTCCTCAGAGTGTCAGGAACCAGCACCTGTGTGTGTACACCCGGTTGACCCCGCTGACAGGTAGTGGTGTCAGTAGGAGCTGGCTCACGTCCCGTTTAAAAAAAAGAAGAGCCTCATTTCTCCAGAAAACTATTGGGGAATGTTGGCGGGGGGGGTAACATGGCCAAAATGCCAGGACATAGCCGAGGTGTTTGGAATACCTCAGTGCGTACTATTGCTGTTGGAATGGGGGAAATTGGGTGTTCTCTGACAGCTCATATGCAAGTTCGTTGAATTTTCACTCCCTCTTTTGGGCTGTCCCATTCATCGGCTGTACCTATGGATTTATGTGCCGCTCTAGACAGCATGACCGATACGTCACTCCAGTCAAATGTGGTTAGACAGAAAAGACCATTGAGTTACCCAAAACACACTCGCCATTATACCCTGGACTCCATAGTGTTTAGTCCCCAAGAATAGGCTAATCCGTTGCATTCTAGGAACAAGAAACCGGTAAGTCAGAAATTCAAAAGGAGCTTTCTTTTCCTTCAAATACACATGCCAGGACTTGATCGAGGCAAAGAGCACAAACCTGAGAAGGGAAAACATTAGACCGAAGCAACAACACTACAAAATGGCTGTAAAGACTAATCTGCTAATTTTAGGTTGCATCCAAAGACAAACCATAACAGCACAATAAATGACATGTGGGAGTGAGCCAGCAACCGTGTGCATATACTAGCTGGGGCGTTCCCTGCCTAGAGGCAAAAGGGATGACAAGGGCCAACTATCTGTAGTAGAGAGAGAGAGAGAGGAGAGTGAGAGCGCTATAGGGAGTTCAGACTGTTCAGAGGAATAGGGGATGCTGGGATAGCTCCAGAGCGACCTCAGTGACGACCTAGGGGTTAAAATGTCACTCGCTTCAAAGCCAGCCAGATAACAAGGCGACTGTCAAAGAAACAAACCCAGGTTGGGCAAAATATTGTACCCAGGAATGACAGGATTAAAACTGGACAAAATTAGTTAAACCTTTCACTTCTGATGGCAACAGTTTCAGATCTCAGTAAGTGGATATCACCCGAAAGGCCACCCTACTCTCATTTCGACTGAAAGGCCCCCCCTACTCTCATTTCGACTGAATGAGAGTACTACTGCTAAACGTTACTCTGGGATCCCTTTTCGGACCCAAGACTTGGAGTTGAAATCCCTGCTTTGCAGTCCATAACCTTGATAACTTTCCGACCTTGAAGCTTCCCCCTTCCTAAAAGCTGCCTGTAATGTTTCACACTCTCTCCTCAGGCTGCTATGACGGCAAAAGCAGTGAGGGAAAAAAAATATATTTTTAAACACACCGGACTCACGTTTGCGTCACACAGCTATCTGGCTGGAATCCTTGTCCAAATTTGGTCGGTTTACAGCATTGTACATGGCCAGATCTGGAGAAGAGTCTGCGTGGGGTGTGTGTATTACTATCCTCATGGGTACCGGAAATCATCAAGTCCCCCTCATGGGGACATTTCCCACGTGTGTGTAAGACGTGGCCGTAGGTTAGAAGCTGTTCAGGCAGCTGCTTAGAAGAGTGTATCCAGGTGCGTTTCCACCTTTCACTCACTGGCTGGCTGGGCTCGTCTGACTTCGCTGCAGGGCGGACAGAGACAGACGGCGCGCCACTGAGCGCAAACTGGCTGAGTGACAAGATTACGTTATGTCCGTCTATCAAGAGTTCAGTCACCCCTCTGTCAAATTCCCTTTGACTACAATGTGTGTGATTCTTTCTTGATAAGAGAGAGTGTCTGCTAAACGCTGAAACCAAAATAATGTAGCTAAATGTAGATGGTATACA
The DNA here is from genome assembly GCF_045791955.1 of Oncorhynchus clarkii lewisi. NCBI lineage: Eukaryota > Metazoa > Chordata > Actinopteri > Salmoniformes > Salmonidae > Oncorhynchus > Oncorhynchus clarkii. The sequence continues at coordinate 11,847,391 of NC_092167.1, forward strand.
AACAGCTAGACCGGTGTTCTGCACCGTCTGAAGACTCATACTTGCAGGTGACTGATAATAGGCATTTAAGGTAGTAACAATTTAGGTCAGTTGATTTGTGTACAACTCTTCACCATTTCCCCCTCTGTCGTGTCTCTCTGACTGCTCCCATACCCCTTAAGGAGAACTCACTGCCGGTTCCTGCTGCTCCCCTACAGGAGGTCCAGGCCACCGGCTGCAGGAGCCCAACAATGTAATCCCTTAATGGCTGTAATTGTTTGTAGCCGACAGGTGCCAGAGTTACTGCCAACATCGCAGGAATGAGTAGCATGGCAGCCAGGGGGACAGCCAGGGAGACAGGACGAGGAGGACAGCCAGGGGGACAGGATGAGGGGGACAGCCAGGGGGACAGGACGAGGGCAGAAAAGAAAAAAAGATGGTGAGTGTCATCCTTTGGCAGAGCTGTGGGGAAACTGGCATAACTGTCTGCACCACTGTCACCGCTCAGAGACTGAGTGGGGCAGCCAGGCATCGCTCAGCGGCCTGCGAGAGACACCCACTGACGCAGGAGGGACACTACCACTGTTTAAAGTGTGTGTGGGGTGCATTCCTTGACCAATAGAGGAGCTGCTGAGAAATGCAACGGGAGCAATACCTGGAATGGGTTGAACCAGCTTTTTACTGGCGGGGGATTTCAGCAGCGTTTCAGTGGTTAAAGCCAAACAAGGCAGACAAAGCCATCTCTATTTGATGGCTAAACACACTATGGGGAGAGAGAGGGAGCTAATCTGACTATTAATGTAGGTAATAACAGGAGACATTGTGAGTAAAGCCCACCTCACACCCAGCTGACCGACAGGCCTGTTCTGCACTCACAAAGACAATACTAGCCTTTTCAGCAGTGATGTCAAGAGTGTGTGTGGGGGGGTACAGACAATTTATTGAATAAAGGGGAAACACTGCAGACATGTACTGACACTCCATAGGAAACATACATGTCACCATGCAAGCCTGTGTGACCAGTGTTCTAGCTAGAGAGCAGGCCTTGTCACATGTAGCAGTCTGCATTACACAGCAGACAGGGAGAGGGGGGGGGGGGGGGGGGGCAGGAAGGAGTGGGCAATGCTGTCTCGAAATCGCACAATAAATGTAGCAACATCGTAATGTTTGACCGAAAGCCATCATGACTCACAGTTCAAGTCCAGTGTTCCTCAACCACACAGAGCGATGTTTTCGATAGCACAACCCTCTTCAGTATTATTAAACACGAACATGAAGACAGCAACTGAGTATATCAGCGGTGGCTACTTCTCCATTTCCCTTCCAGCATGTTCTTAAAACAATGAGTCCCACTAAGGCCGGTGCATTTTTGACTTCAGACACCTTTAAAAATATTCCTGGGCTGTACCATAGGATTCATCTATTTATTCTGAATCCGAAGACACCAGCCATTAGTCTGTGGGATTAACAATCTTTATGAGACAAGAGCCGATCCCGAAAGGTCCTGGGGACCAGGTCTTTAAGTCTGTAGCGTCTGAATGGTTTGCTCTACAAACTATATCAAACAAACACACACACGTAACATGTTCTGCTCCATGACGCTCACAAGCTACACGTGAGTCATTGAAGGTAAGTGGTTCTTCTACATAGACCATAGGAAATCCCAGGACAGTGTCTTTAGCTCACATAGTTGGACATTAATTTCCTACTGAGCAAACCATTTCTGTACTTACAGCGTTCATATTCAATCCATTTCTCAGATTTGCTTTGGCAACTTTTATTTTTATTGACATTTGTCAAAACTCGTGAACGCACTGGTTTTGTCAAATAGTTTTACATTGTGAGGCTAACTATAAGGGATGGATCACCCCTAGCCCTGAAACCAGGGCTGCCTCAATGACTCACAGTAGGACAGGATTCCCCACTTCATTGGTCAATAGAGTTAAAGATGCACGAGATGCAAGAGAAATCACTGCCATTTCCTGGTTGCTAACATTCTACTAGTTCCCCTAATTTCAGAATGTGACAAAACAAGCTAGTGTAGAGAATCATTGTACCATCTAAACCGCTGCGAAATAGATTTTCATAACCCCCCCCAAAAATATTGTATTTCCAGCTGTTTGAAGCATAGAAATAGCACAAAGAACAGATCTACTGCGTCTTAGACTTGCATTCAAATGAGAATGTCAGATCTATAACCCACATTTCTGTGAATTTGGTCAGTTTGCACAAAGGTTACATTTTGCAGGTTTAATTGTACATGCCTCTCCCTCTGAAAACAGCCTGTTTATCCATTAAAATGGTTCAACCATGGAGAATAGCAAAGTAGTTGTCATCTCATGACGTCCAGCACTGGGTCAGGTAATGATGCACTTTCTGCGTTACTGAACAACTAGCAAGTGTTCCTGGCGGTTTGTGTTTAAATAAGTAAATCCAGATGTAATCATCCTTAACAGTTGCAATATTTTTTGCATTCCTATAAGATACACAGCTCTAATGTTCTTATGATCTCTACATTTGAATAAAAAGTTAAAGGCAGCTACTGGAATAGTTTATAATAGTGGATCAACCCTTACCAGGCCTGCTTGTGATTAGAGAAACTGTGGGAATTTACCTCAGTGCAGGCTAGTTAAACCTCAATCTCAGTGCTGCTAAGTGACAGAACACTTAGTGTTTAAAGTTCCCGCCAGTGAAAATAAGATGCTAACACTACAACACTGGACTGTTGTAACCGATGCTCTTTTCAAAACACTGAAAAGTACTCCTAAATCAAACCTGCGCATGTTTATTGGGTGTGTGTGTGTACATGCAATTACCCATTCCCTTCAGTGGAGCGTCAGCCGGCATGTGTCAGGAAGTGACTGTAGCTATGAGTGCACACTTCACAAAAGAGCACCGAGGGTGGGAGGTAGAGTCTGAGATTGTGAGAGAGCAGAGCCTAAGCACCCCAGTGAAACCTGACCCATAGAAAACACTGGGTTCACACTGTAAACCACAATGTTAGCACAGCCAAATGCCTCCACATCATGGTTCTGCTAGCTAGCCGTCCATGTGCTGACAGCAGGAAATCAAATCAGCTGTCCTAGCCTTGTCAATCGTGGTTTAAATGGAGAAGAGTTGGAAGTGAAGAGGGAACCAACCAGTAGAATGTGTAAGATACACATGACAGAACCAACCTCGTCTGCTGGAAGAGACGCTTGGAAGTAGCCTCCATGCTGACTTGTGTTCACAAGCTCAGGCTACAATGAGCGACTGTCCCCCAGCAGTAGAGACTTTCTCCAACCGCAAGGCAATGAAGCAGTGCCCTTTGCGCCTCACACATTCTCTTCAATTTAGGGCACCCATATGGGGCTGATTACAGGGCACTATCTATAGATTAACTTAAATCAACCCACCACGAGCAGCAGGGATAAATATGTAAACATTATGAGCAGAAAGAAGTGTCCATATGCGCCAGCCTAATGCTAAAATAATAGAGGATTTCAAGGGCCCTGGCTAGCGGGCGGAGACGGGCAAAGCCGTTCTCAGAGAACAACAAGAAAATGCGCCAATGACGTCCTCCCCGCCCCAAGAGAGCCTGGGCCATTGCCATAGCAACCAAGCCCAAAAGAGGACGAGAGTTCAGTCTTGTCGGGCATTTGTAAGAAACATAAATAAAGAGAGAAAATAGTTAATTTAAAGCACACTGGGGTTGCTCAGAGAGCCCCCAAGGCAGCGCACGGAGCAGACCTCGCAAGTACAAGATCAAAAGCTAATCTTGAGAACAGGGGGAGAGAAGGGTTCCTTCTCTTTTTGGACGTTCCAAGTTTTTGGTCACCCCACCGCTGTTCTCATGACTGGTTATGGTCAAAGGACAGAAACACCATTCTCTGTTGCTTAGACCTCTCATCAAGGTACCATTGCTCACCTCCAGAAGCGCAGAGTATTTTCATGGACAGGTTGAAAGCATAGGTCACCATTAACCATACTAGGTTAGCTTAAATAGATTCAACAAATAGAATGGTGACAGCCTACATTAAGAGAACTCAAACTTCAGGGTGGCTATCCTTGTAGCCATTTCTGTGGAAGAACCCACACCCCCCCCCCTCCCCTCCCCTCCTCCTCAAAAAAATACAACTTCTTGCTAATGGCGTGTGTCATCCATATAGCCAGATGTTGCATTAGTCAGAAGACTTTGCTGTATGACCACAATCCATTTTAGATACACTTTTACAGTCAAGTCAAAGGGAACGTCAAAGACTTCCACCTGATTCAAATGTGAATAGCCATTATGCGTCAACCAAGAGTATTTACCCAAAAAGATCATGCATGTACACAAAGTATCCAAGCCCGTGTATACAGGTTCTCCAATCTATTATACAATGGAGTCACACAATATAAAAACCTGTCATACAACATAGTGAACCTGTGACAGCTTCCAAACCCCATCTCCCACCCATAGTACAGTTCAGAAAAAGGACAGAGGGCTTTTTCCATACTTTAAAAGGCACTGTACTTCCTACTGATACAGTTGGGGGTCATTGTGCAGAGCGCTCCATGCTAACTTTAGCAGCACTCCACATCAAGGAGAAGACACTTGAGGACCCCCCCCCCCATTTCCTCTGGCAGGGCCCTCCGATGGGCAACTAAAAGAAATGGCCTACTCCAAACCTACTCTGGAACAAGAAATCCACACAACCAGTAGGTCTAGACTACATAAAAAAATAAAAGAAATTAAATGTTAAAGCCACGAGTCTGATGCAACAGATCTGAACGTTTAGATTCAAAATGTTGATTAACTTATTTCTTTACATTATAGGCGCAGCAATGTACACAATTCAGTAGGCTGTGCGAATGTTCATTCCATATTGCAATTAGTTGGAAAACACTTGTCAAAAGGGCACTGCACATGCGAGTGGATTCATGTGACAGATGAAAGTATCCGTTAGATTTAGAAAGAGGAGATCTAATAGGTTAATTTTTTTACAAGTTACAAGTTGCCTCATATGTATTAAAACATTCAGTTTTAAAACAATTTACTATGGGTTTTCATCATGCATATGGCCACCAGCTCACTGCAAAGTGGTGTGTGACGTTCTGATGAAGCATTCAAAAGAACTGGGAAATAGGAAATCTGACTTCCGACTTCAGTGGGGGGGGGGGGGGGGTTAAATTATTTTTGAAAGGATATCCAACTCGGAAACTCAGGCCTCTTTCTAGCACTCCGACTTTCCCACCTGAAGATCACTGACATGATTTGACCTAAGTTCCCAGTTGTCTTGAAAGCCCAAAATATGCTGTTGGTCTGACAGATTTTCCACTCAAAGGCTCTGTATGCTGAACGCATGTGATAATTCCACTAAATAATGCTAAATTAACCTACAGACCGATAAGCATGACCAGTCAAAATATATTTACATAGACTGGTATTTCCATCAATGAATAGGCTAAAAGTGATTAGTTTGCAGTGGGACTACGTCGCAGACAATTGGCCGGCAAAATTGTATTTAACGTCGGCTTTAAGTTATTTTCGATAAAAATCGGACAATGGCCGGCTATTCCCAGCTAACGGAAACCCTGGTCTCAAACCCACCAAGCAGACGGGCCTCCAGCAGGTCATTCCAACTACTAGTAGCCATGGCTAGGACCCTGGGTAATTTCCAACAACGTGACTTGTACCAGTGTGGCTCAGTTGGTAGAGCATTGTACATTGTCACCAGTACAAAAATGTATGCACTACTTTAAGTCACTATGGACAAGAGCATCTGCTAAATGACTATAAAGCAAATGTAACATTACCAGGATCATATCTGGGCCCTAGCTGTAGGTTATATAGTGGGCTCCTGATCAGGAAACTGGGCCCTAGGTAATGGTGTTCAAATATGGCACAGCCAGTGCTGGTTTTAGAAACTTTTGTTTTAGCACAGGAACCAGCTCAGAACAGATGACAACCATAAACAAAAACACTGTGTGCCATGAGTGGAGAACAGTGTGGTCACTGAGCAGCTGTTTAAACCCATAATGACTGAGCGAGGCCTGAGTCACTCTCCAGTGGGATCAAAGCACCAGCACAGCCACCAAGTACTTGGAGCTCTTTGAAAACATGAATTCATCAAATCTAAATGACAGCATTATTGGTCACAATATCAACAACATAAAAAAAGTATTACGGTTGCATTTTTTCTGTAACAACTATCACCATTCTATCATTTTGGCAACCATCTGCTCATGTGTTTCAGATAAGCATCACTGGCCTTTAGAGAAAACAAAACTGGTAATTGAATTTCAGAGCCGAGAGAGAGGAACATTTGAGTAGTTGTCAGAAAAAGCAAAACATCCATGGGCCTGGCTTTAAAATATCACATGTACAACCCAAATATGCCTGCTGGCTTTTTGAGTCAGCAAATTAAAGGATTAACAGGAGATAGGGCATCCACAGTGGAGCTCGTTTTCTTTTTGGAAAATACCCATTTATTCCCTTATAAAGCAATAGTATGGAGACAAAGGTTCTCCTGGAGACCAACACAGGCCCCTTTCTCTCCCTCGCAACTTTGCTTCCTTTCCGCAGCCACCTAGCATAGCTGCAGCCAAGCCACAGTCTAGCATAGCAGTGGAGAACTTCCCAGATAAGTAATACTCCGGGGCTCAGGGCTTCAAGGAGTGAGGCTCTGGCCACACCTACTGGGCTATGTCACCGGCTCAGAGGCATGCAGCCACTTCCACAAAAGGAATTTCTTCTTACCGCCTGTGTGTGTGTGTGTGTGTAAATGAAAAAGAGGGCGCAAGTGAGCGAATGTGAGGGGTTTAAAAGCACAAAGCTACTGCAGAGGCCAGGGGAAGGGTTGGGGGGGGGGAAGCGCTGCGGGGCGGCCAGCTGGGTTCCTCCACTAGATGAGCCCTGTTGGGAGCCGTAACCCGGCTACACAGAACTCTGCCTCCACTGCTGCTGAGAACGACCATATATGGCTCTGGGATTCCCATGGGAAAAGGCCAGGATTGAAGCAGAGGGGGAAAAAGTCCAGGGAGATTGTAACTATACATTTCAGCTTATGCTCTGCAGCCAAAACAATAGCCCTGCTTGAGAGCCAAGTTTGTTTCCATGAGCTGTTACTGTCAGTGGTCCAAGGAGAGAGGGGGCATGAGGGGACAACGAGGTCAGACGGCCACAGTAACACGAGTGTGTGTGTAGCACAATCTCCCTTAATACCGTGCATTATGTGGGTTAACCTACAGCCATGAGCAGAAAATGCTGATGAGGCCTGTTGTTCATGTCATTCTCCAGGCAAGCACTGCCTGAACTCCAGAGGTTAAAGAGACAGTGTGTATGCTTGTGTCTGCCCGCCAGGCATTCAAACAATCCATAGCCATTACGGTTGAAAAATATGGATCACCTCCATAGCCTTTGGAGTAAAGGCTCCAGCCGTTGTCCCCTGCACAGTGCCACCGTCAACACCGCCACACATGATCTCAACTCAATGTCTCACATAGGACCGTGCACATTATATTGTCTTTCTTAGGCCTAGCTCACACATTATCTCTTTCGTTCCTGATATTACCAAAGGGCTACTCTTGGGAAGAAACAAGTCAAGACACAAATAAGCATCAGAGTGTGACTTCCTTAAAGAGCTAAGCCACAGTACTCGATGAGGAAACAGTTTACACAATTAGGAGGGTTGTCTTGGCTCGCCAATGTAAGAGGGGCATATAGTGCAGACTGGGCTTTCAAGTAGGAGAGGAGCTGGGTGTGTTTTGTGATGGTGGGGCGAATGCTGGGAAATGGGAGGGGGGGGGGGGGGGGGGGGTTAGTAGATGAAGTAGGAGTTAGTAGATGAAGCCGTGCTCACTTGTGGAGCCTCGACGAGGAAATGAGGAAAATAAACAAATACTTCCTGTTCCTCTGCCTGAAAAGTCTCTCCAACACCCCCATCCCCCACTACATCCTATTCCCCTCATTTAGGAAGAGGATAAACATTCCTGTCAGTCCTCCTGCCCTCTCAAAACAGACAACGACAGCAGGGCACACCTTTAATTAGCCAATGAAAATCCACATGAGGAGTCCTGAGCAGAGACAAAAGCTCTGGTGGAGACTAGGGCGTTGGGATTTCCGACGGCACACCTAATCTCCCTGAGCCTCAGAAAATGTCAACTACATTGGAAGGCTCACATGAATCTCAAGTGTGGTCCGAGGACACTAAATGGAACCAAAAGTACTGGTACACCAAGAGTTATACTTACTTTGTAAATGTATGCTAAACGGCTCATTGCGTGAAAGAAAGAGTTCACTTATTTGGGTTGAAGAGGTTATACTTCTTGATTGACGTTGCTGTGCTTCCGACTGTAGCCTCCTTTCTCCAGACAGGCACATGTACAGTAGGGCAGTGTGCTTAATTCTGGTTCATTTAATTATTAATTTGGAAGGCTGACATCTGGGATAGGAGCTCAATTAGACTTAACGACCAGACAATATTCACAATCTACAAAATGTCAATCAAGTCTACAATTTTAGGAAATGAACAGTGAAAAATATACAAATGGTGAAATTGACGCAAAATGGCCACTCCGATTTTTTAAATTTTTTTAAAGGCACAAGGGTGAAAATAAAAGTACATTTACCTTCTAGTATATTCCTGCCCTGAATAGTTTCCTACTCTGGTCTGTTCAGCAGTGTTAATGGCACCACTAAATTACTGTACCTGGAGATACTAAATAAATCAGTGGTTTTGAATGATGTCCAATGCCTGCAGCCATCAACTCACAAGCCAAACACACAGACACCCAGCTCGATTCACTGACACGGCTTCTACTCTGCAGTCAAATATACAACACAGACTATAATTAAAAGGCCCCTGTCTGCACAACAGTAGTTTCACTGGCAAAGTCACAAGGCTGGTAGTGGCTCAGTACAAAACTAGATCCCTCAAAGGCTGAGGGGAAGAGGCAGACTGGTTAGCCTGTACAAAGGTTGCTAAAGACTTGTGTACTGACTGTTGTGTACTGGGTTGACTATAAGAAAGGCAAGTAGCCCACTTTGAAACCACATAGGGGTGTGATGCCCATCATGTCTAGTAGGCTGTTGGTCCTTCACTCATACTCTAGGGTGGTCTAGGCCTACATCTTATGGTCCTTCACCTAGGCCTACATCTTATGGTCCTTCACCTAGGCTGAAATCGGGGCTTTACCTCAGGGATCGCGTTCGAGTTCAGATGTCTGCATTTTCCAAATAGAGACCAACCTGATTTTAAACAATTTCACTTGCGTTTTATGTTGCTTACGATAAATTTAAAAAACGACCATCATATTTCTAATGTTTATCATAGAAAGAACGTAGCCAGTTACAATTCCTAATGATTTTCTTGAAGTTGATCTTGCATTTTTCCAGAGAAAGTATCTACACAGAGTGCTGTCTGCTGATTGATGAGAATTCATAAACAGGCATTTGAGTGGAGAAGTGCAACTGAAGCACTAAATTAGTCTGATGCCAAGCTGAAATTACAATAATAAGCATTTTAGATCTGTGTTTACAAAATGCAGCAATGCATTTCATATACGTAATTGTTTGCATGAAAACGCAGAATTCTGTTTTAAATGTGACACCTGTACCTGTCAGTAGTTTCTGGTGCACCAATTTCACTGGCTGGAAAGATGAGGCCATTGAAAGATGAATTGAAAGAATGTAACTTCTCCCTCCCAGGACAACAAAACAGACTGGGCTTAATTGTCCTCCTTGCTGCATAAGACAGAGGAACACAGTCCTCAGCTTCCAGGTGTTTTCGGTTCAAAAATCACCTTATAAACCCACACTCAGTGAGGCATATGACTGCTGGAATGCAAAGAACCCTGGGATGGTTTGAAGACCAAACTAGAGGAGAGGAGACTATCACAGGGTGAATAAAAACAGACAAGCTGCTGAAGTCATCCCACTAAAATTTTGCAGCAGCTCAATACTATGCTAAAGCCCAAGTATGACCGGAGATGTGGGGCAGCGGGGGAGGAGAGAAAGAGAGCTCTCGCCAGCTTCGCATCCCAGTTTACCTTACACAGATGTTGTCAACGGGTCTATGTGCCGGGACTATTTCTCAGAGACCCGAGGAGCCCTGACAACATAGTGAGAGATCTATAGCTTCTCGCTCTCGTGAGAAATTGTTTGCATGTACAGGAATGCACAGTGACATCAAATGTACTTGAGGGAGAGGGTAGTACACAGGTGTGGATGAATGGCAGCTTGTAGTTTCAAAAATGAAATTGATAGCAGAGTCACCAGTTTTAATTGTCTCGTTTTGATCATGGCCGATATCCGCGGAGCACCTAGCCTATCGGTTGCTAGTGTGTGACAGGTCAAGTCCACCTCCACAGGCTTCTTGGCTGTCATTGTCTGTCTGAGCACATACGTGGCAAAAGAAGGTCGAGTTTACACCGCTGCTGAGGAATTCTATCTACAACCCCAGGTGAACCAGTTTCAACCTGCGGTGACGCTTGTCTTAAATACTTCAGACAGTTCCTACCACTAGAGCACTTTCATAATTAAAGCATCAAGAAATTGGGTATCAATACATCAAGAAAATGTGAGTGTTCATGCGTTTCTTTTTTTTAATGTTTTATTTGAGGAAACATTGGAAAAACTACCCACGGAAATCTGGAGTTGAACAGGCATGGAAGTTGTCTGCTTTCTAATATAAGGAAGCCGTGCCGACGTGTCATGATCAGCAGACTACCTGACGTGTTGTGAAGCAGTCGAGAGCAACGACACGACTTCCTGCACTTGATTATAGGTTGCGGAAACACTTCAATGAAAACTTAAGACGGAGCCAGCCTGACAGAGCAAGACCTACCAATTATAAACAGGTAGAATGTGCAAGTTCTGTGAGCTTTTCTAATATTACAGTTGTTACAGGCTAGAGGCCCGTGACGGTTAGGATGATGATTCAAAGGCAACGTTGAATCAACATTGGGTTGGGTGACCCGCAACGCTTGAATTATAATATTTTATTAATGCACCTGTGTCCATAAAAACTGACAAGCAATCGACTGCTACAGTTATGAATACATCCAACCGTATTAGCCAATAACCTTTCTACAAGACAGACTGAACGCATAGACAAAGAGTAACACAAGTCAGATTGCCTTAATTCCATACTATAAATAGCTGAGGAACATTCTCATGGTGCTATGTGCATTATTAAAACGCATGAATCACTGCCTTTGGGCAGGTAAATTAGAAAGGCAAAATTTAAGATACAAAGCGGGTGGTTGAAATATTTTTCTTATAGATTTCTATTATGCCTTTCTACCAGAGGTACTTCAAGAGCTTTACATAGTAACGGCTAAACTCCCCTCAACCACCAATGAAATGTGGATCTTAAAAAGCCCTCCAAAAACGACCAAATATTTCATGTCTGTTGACAGGGCCCAACACCAGAGGCAGCCGTTTCAGACCATTCCACAGAATGGTTTCAAAGGAAGTGGGGCATTTCACTTTAAGAGTCCCCTCCTCCACAAACCAAACCGTGCCATGTTCACGCTGCCCCTCCATACCCAGTCCACTGCCAAACAGGCCACCTCCAACTTTGGTTAAGGGCTAGGAATAGACACCCTCGATGAGCAAACCGGCTCAGAGTGACATTGTTTGAGTGACATCTACAGGAAAAGGTATCAAGTAGAGAATGATGTCTAAAAGAACAATACAAATGCAGTTTATCTTCTGGGGGGAAAAGTACTGACTGAAAGTATTCCGTCTTGTTTTGTGTTCCTTTGATCATCTTCCGAGGTGAGCAACGACAAATGTCCCTAGTAATGAGAGGAACATGGTGCTCTCGTCATCAAAAGTCACACAGCTCGTTTCAACCCAAATCAACGTAATCTAGCCCTAATTGGGCAGCACTTTCAGGTCCTGACACACACCAACACTCACTACGGATCAGGTGATCCGTGGTAACCCAAAACACTCTCCGCTTCCCTCCAGGGTAAGTGAGTTTACAGCCGTAAGATTTTTTTTTAAAGACAGAGTGCCACATGACTGGTGAAAGAAATGTTCCAGAACATAATATTTCAGCAATAGGATCTGGGTGAAGACGACACTTTACAAGGCCAGACCTTCAGAATATATCAGGTCAACAAGTACATTTTCCAAATTGAATCAAGAGATTGAATTCAAGCAACAACAAAAATCTCAACACCTCTGCCACAGCTGAGAATCTCAAGGTTGAGGCTGGAACAATTATGTAATGTGTTAATGTAACTGGTGCTGCTTTGGATGGAACTGCAGTGAGGGCCCCATGCACTGCTGTCTGCATAGGTTCCATTTCAAGATTCATGCAGTCCTTGTGATTCTAAACTGCTGCTGGCTACTCTGCTCAGTCAGCGGTTATGTAACTCTGTATGTACACAAATCGGCAGACAAGCCACTTGACATGAGACGTTGCCATGGTTACATTGTTAGAGTTCACACACTGATAGTGAGGGCGTGGAACTAAACTGTTGCTAAGGTTTTTTATTTTTTTTAATTAAAAAGTGAACAGTTGGCATTTTATCAAGCCTATCCCAATGATGTCGTAAAACCTTCACCACAACTTACAAAAAGCTACTTTGATGAGCCAGTAAAAATGTAATTTCTATACAATACCTGTATCAGCTAGACTATATATATACACTAAGTACATTACCAATGATAGACAATATGGATGACTCAAGAAAGGCCAGATATGGGTGAATACGCCTGTTGTTTCACTGTGCAGGCCCTACCTTGATTGGGCACAGTAGGTGGCAGTCAGATGGGTCCTGGCATTGCCTGGGGAGAGGCTGGCAGGCCAGAAAGAGGGTAAGACTGTGTGTGTGTGTGTGTGAGGGGGGGTGACAGCTGAGGAATGCTTGCTCTGCTCTCCCTTTGCCATGGTTTCCACCGACTGTCATGTGAGGAATGCACGGGCCAGGAGGACAGGCACGGAATGCTACCTATCCAGCACATATCTACAAACATCTCTCTCCAGTCCTGCCCCCTCATTCACAACTCCCTGTACCTCTTCACCCCCGGGGAGCAACTGTGTGGAAAGCGTTACAATTCTGGTTTACAGTAGCACCATTATAGGCCTTTCCCTCCCACATTTACTCAGTGGTCCTAGAGGGCTGCAGGGTGTGCAGGCTTGTGCCCCAGCAGTAAAGATGTCAGCATGCTTCAGTTCGGCTGGTGCCTCGTCAAACTCCGGTAGCTGAACGAGTGTGCTCGCATACTACTCCCTTACAGACCTTCGCTTGATTTAAAAAAAAAAAAAAAAAATATGCAATATTACCGTTTGTCCAGGAAGACACCATAGCCAAAGTCAGAATTTATCTAAGATAACTCAAGAAATCTGTCATAAAATAGCTGTTTTTGCCAAGGTGATCTTAGTTGCTCAATTTTACATCTAAGATGTTTGATTCAATATTTCTCAAGGGGGGAAAAAAATGGGCCTTAAAAAACAAGTCATCTCCCATTCAATGACAAAGACTTTATTGAAGAATCCCTACTGTTGACCAATCACCAATGAAGTGGTGTAGACTTCGGCTTCAACTTGCCTCCAGAAAAAAATACAAGTGTGCCCAACCAGCCCAAACTGTTGGGATAATATATGCACAAACTCTTTCGAACTGGAAGCCTTAACACTCCCGATTCAGATTAACAACATCTCAAATCAGTTAAATAGGCCTAGTCTTTTGAGAAAGGCTGGGACAAATGTCCTCCAGGTCCATAGTTAAGAACAGTGGTGGTCAGTCACAACAAAAGGTGAACATCAGATGCCATTGTTCAGTGACTCGTAGGTGATTTCTGTTTCACATAGACAAACCCTTTCAAGTCAGACGGTCCACATGAACTCCAATGCATGCCAAGCCGCCAGTAAAAAGCTAAGCAGTCCAGTGTGGCAATGACTCACCCAAACTTAGAATAATCTCCTCAAACCAAGCTATACTGAGAGGAACTGGTGCAGGGGGTATTTATATCCTGGCACTCAGAAGTGGCAGGAGGGCAGGAGTGCAGTGCAGTCACTGCACCCAAGGAGGAGTGAGTGACCCTCCGCGTAAAAACAGAGCATTGTTACAACCAAAGCTAGAGGTCACTGCCTTGCCACCAGGAAGGGAATGGTTCAGGGCATGTCATCAGCACCCGACAACCCCCATAAACAATTGTTGCAGATAAAATAACAGATCTTCAGCTGCAACTGAAAGGAGACTTGCCACTCTACCATGTCAATTAGCCTACACGGCCTGGCTGGTCAATGGTCACTCAGGTACCTGCGTGGTAGCAGCATTAGAGTCATGTTAAAGCCACCGTAGTCTCACTACCACAAGCCAATTATTACAGTAGTGGTGAATCGTGGCACCATGTTTGACTCTATAAATAAAAAGGCTAGTCAAACCCCAGGCAGGTGACTACTAATACTTACTAGACTGTTTGGTTTAGTTCCATTCAAGACCAGGACTAGGGTGCATTACCACTACTGTCCTCCTGCTAATAGGAGGGGAGTCCATCCCACTTTGGGAGAGTCATTAACCATTCATTCTGACAACTTTGATTCTCTAAGCCAACTGGCCCTACTCCTTGAAGGCAGAGATTCCCAACATGGATAATGGTTAGCAAAGCCATCAGGGACAATTAACGTGGCAACCCAGACTGGGCCACATTAGATGGGGGTTAGCAAAAAGGTCACTATTCAAATAGTATCAAGATATTTTTAACAGCAAATATGTTTATACTTTTTTTTTTTTTTTTTACTCTGCGTTGTTGGGAAAGTTGTAGTCAGTGCATGTGTCCAATAAAATTTGATTTGTCAGATATCCGGAAATCTGAAGCGCATGTCTTTTTTTGTAGTTACGTTTTTAACTTGAGCACTGCTGCATGAGGGAGCTGTGGAGGTGCCGGTGAGATTGTAATGAGCAGACTAAGGCAGATAGTGACACTACTTGTCTACAGCCAAGACTACATAGATTGTAGAAGCCACAATGTTATTTATCATCACATATAACAGTGCCAATCTTGACTGGAGTAGCCTAGAGAAGCTAAGCTAGCCAACTATAGCTAGCTGGGCTAATTGAGGCCACATTCTGCGCTCACTATCCATTGAGCCACGTTGATTGGGCAATGCTACCAGTGGTTTTTATGGGGAGAACGTCAAAAACTACAATGAAAGGTTTGTTTTTATTAAATCTATAATTTGAAATGTCATGGTATATTCTTGCATGTAACATGGATATTTTAAATTTAGAAAATGCTTTCAGTGTTAAAATAGGCCTATACATTTATGGATGCTGAACGTCCGATACTAACGTCCGGTCAGATATTCAAATAACCGTGCACATCCCTAAACAAAATCTGTTGGTTTGAGCAAACCAACATCAGCCAGACCTTCCTGAAATCCTAGGATTAGCAAGCTAAACGCCAATCCCTATATCGCCTTCAACTCTTTTCCAAGACCCTTGAAGCCAGGGATCACATGCTGGAACACAAACAAAGCTGCTCCAAGTCTCTCCAGACATGGTTAGGTCTCAAGCACGGCGTCGCAAATGCTTTCCTCACCTCTGCTTGTCCCTGGAGTGGACTCCGGTCCCCCAAAAAAAGGCTATATTTTCAACCAGTGAGCCTGCGCAGTGCAGGAGGCTGACTAATTCCAGTTGAAAGGAAGACAAACTCAGTCACCCTAAAGAAAAGGCTGATTAAGACACAGTCTCTGACTAGTAGTGCATATCTAATGTCAGATAAAAGTAACTAATTTGTGTGAATTCCTCACCCCCCCCCCCCCCCCCCAAAAAAAAAAATCTACTAGTGATACAGCAGCATCTATTCTAGAGACAAGGCACCACTTCTACACCCTGAGATCGGCCTTCAGGGATATAGCCTTGCCCGGCAATAACAGTTTATAAAAGGTGCACACATCACACTACTTAAGAAAGGGCGGGTGATGCATCACTTAGCAAAACAGGACATCTGGGTGATGAGATTATTGTAGATGTAAGGTGCAAGACAGTTGGAGCATGCAAGACTTCAATAAACAATGTTTCATTCCAGCATTACTAAAATGCATTTGGTGAGACGGGCAGGCCTACACCTTCTCAATTTTGCATTTACACCTGTGTGAAAACCTTTGATGAACAGTTAACATGTTATTCTCTGGCTACAATGACAAAACAATAGCATGACTTAAAATGTTTATGTGCAATATCTGTTTCAAGAACAAAAAACTTAACTGAATTAGATGTTTTGGTTGAATGTTTTGGTTGTCAGTATTCAAGGTAACAGGCTGGTGCTCCACCTGCCATAACATAAGCTAAAGTGTTGAATAATAACATTAACAGCCCAAAAACCTAGGATTGGCTTCTTTCACACAGCTGAAAGCGACAGGTATTGACATGTAAACCTCACACCTCCCAGAGAGAATGTGTCAGCTGTTATCCGACTGCAGAACAGTCTACTGTGCAGCAAAACACGTCAGTAATGCAACATTGCAATCCGAACACATAGGCAAGCTATAGGCTAGCTAGTCAAATTCAAAGTGTAACAACCTTTATAAAAATGAGCATATGATTCTAATTCTGAGCATTTACTTAGTGTTATGCTAAGAATGTTAGTATACTTTTCAAATAGCCTAGCTATCATAACTACTTCGAAAAGTTTTGATGTTTGCCAATCCATGCAGATAGCTTATAATACAATTGCAAATTGCAATTACAAAATGTGGGTATGAATTGTAACGTTATCTGCTACAATAGTATAATCGATTATAAGAGTGATGTTAGCTACAGAATGTCAAAAGACGTGGCTCCTGAGGCTAAGGTTTGCTAGTAACACGATCATTTAGCTAGCCTAAGAGTTACATATGCTGTTAACCACAAATAATATTTATTGAAAATATAAGTATGGTGACTGTAGCTAGTTACAGTACAGTCGTTCTGCCCTTCAGCCTAGAGACTGCGGCATAGCTACTGTAGCTAAACATATAGTCAAATATTGTTGCATGTTATAGCTTCGACGTGATCCAAGCTGACATCTGATTCATTTAATTTGAATGGAGCTTTACTGCCGACCGACTGCAGTCAAGCTTATGCTTAGTAACGAGCAGTGCCACTGGACAGCTAAACGTTCTTTCCACCATTTGCACTGGTTAGCTAACCAACTTGTAGCAAGCTAGCTAGCCATCAGCTAACAAACAAGTAAATTTTCTGTACTTCCTATTAAGTTCAATATAAAGCACAATTGGCAGCAGTTAACTTCGCCAACGACTGTAATAATTGAGTATTTGTTAAACAACAAACCAACAATATTGAGTTAAGCTATCTTTCATAGCTTACACAGGTTAGCCAGAGCAGGGCGACATATCAGTTCCAAGAATGGTTTGCCTAGCTAGCTACAGTGTAACTGGCTGACGTTAACTAGCTATGCTAACAGCACCACCCAAGTGGCTGGTTAGATGTTAGCAAGCCAGTCAACGGCATTCTTCCCGACTATTGGATGTTTGAATCAGTTGCTGATAAACATAATAAGATAAATAGCTAACTATCCATATGTTCAACATTACCTAACCTACGAATACTATTAACATACCTAGCTAGCTCAAACGGGATAGCTACCAATCAGGTATTTTGAGTTTAACCACCCCTTCGCTTCTGATCCAATTCAATCAACAGCCCAACAAATGAAATGGCCATGTCTCGTCTAAAAAAAGACGGGCGTGCTAGGTAAACAGACTGAGCTACAGCAGGAATTACTCCATTCTCCATTACTGTGGCAGGAGGTAACGTTAGCTACGATCTTTGGCAAGACATATGGTTGTCGTGCTCTTGTATGGGAAGTGTCTCGGCTTATAGCTGTAAAAGACAAACCTGGTGGAGGGCAGTCAGACCGTCTACATTAGCGTAGTTGATGTCAGCACCCCGGTCAATCATTCGGAGCACCTCCTCGGTATCGCCGCTTGAGCAGGCAGCCAAAAACACGGCGCCATCGTCGAACTTCACCTTCGTCTTCTTCTTTTTCAGAATAGGAGGCTCGATGTCTGTCTCCGACCCTAACCACCGTTTCAACTGTTCGTTCCTTTTTTGCTTGGCGTCCGCCATCTTCATCCCCTCCCGTCTCGGGCTTCTTATCTTTCTCCGAGAGAGGATATACTTTATAGTGCCACTATCCCACAGCGCACTGGGCGTGGGAAGGGGGGCCTGAGAGAGCGTCTGGATTGTTTTCCATAAGCTCGCGAGACAAAGCAACGTCACCTCAGGATCTGCAGTATAACGTCATCATCAGCAGATGAAAGGAACATTAGGTTTTACATTCCTTGACAGAGTTAGAGTGTTATCATTTATTATGATAAATAAGAGCAATGAGACCAGCATAATGTCGATTTTATTAATTGTGAGTTCTATCAGGATTGCTTCCAGCTTTTTTTCAAGGGTTTTTATGATGACTGGTCAAACTAAGTCGAAACAGTTGAGAAAATATGTATTTTACTTCTTAGACCAGAGATAGGCAATTGATAAACATAGCTCTTTCATTCTTTTTTTCAACTGTTAATTAATAACATTCAAAGAACATCATCCCTGTCCATATGAAATTACCAGAGGAAGACAATAAAAATTAAAGGACATTGGCAATAGAAATAGCAAGGGGGTTTATGTTTTATCAACAGTGGTAAAATGGTGTAAAAGGACACAATCCCCAAAAGCAGAACTTGAAATCGATGTTGCAGAGGCAATATCAGCCGACAGGCAGGCCACATACTGTACAACACAGGCCAGTTAAATGCATGTCTCATCGAAATGATTTCCGGAGCCTTTTATTAATCAAGGATGAGGTGCTATTACATTGTTTTATATTTAGAGTTATTCGTGAGGCCCATTAAAAACTCAAAATCACATCACCAGTGATTAAAGTGCCAGATCAAATTACATCCCAAATTATTTTCAACTGGGCCTTCAAATGAAATGTGACCATGGTCACTTAATCAGACTTTCAATTTTCAAAAGCTTGTTTCCAAAACTACCACTGGTTGAACAAATATGTCTCTATTTTCTACTTAAATATCACAGTAGTAGCAGGATATTAGTATGTTTACTTTGTTTGTGCCCATCTGTGTCAGCTGTGCCACTCTTTCAGAGGAGCCATTATGGAGAGGGATACTATTGTCCATGAAACATTAGCTGGCCAGTCCATGGAGATAATTAAATTAGATATGAGAGAGACAAGTATAATTATTTTTCCATGAGTACTTTGAAGCACTTTGGGTCAATAGGAAAATGTTTAGTGACCAGTGTGCAACAACAACTTATCTAAAGGAAACTAATGACTTCCTCCTTGGCCTCAAATTGGATTGGAAACCCAAGGGTGTAAGCCATGGTATGGACTGCTTTGTCTCTCAGTAGTGTTTGTGTGTGTGTTTTGTCGGGGGGGGAAATACCTTTACAAGAGAAATCCACTTTATTTTTTGTGTCGGATGGTTATATCAGGTATAAACCAGTGGAGGCTGCTGAGGCGTAAATGGAATGGCATTTGATGTATTTAATACCATTCCACTGATTGCACTCTAACCATTACCACGAGCATGTCCTCAACAATTTAGGTGTCACGATACTCCGGTGGTATAAACAGATGGTGATTCTCACCATTGCCACAATATTGCTGAAGCAAAGTATGTTTAGGGCCCTCGAAGCACCTTGCATAGCAAATGTGGCTCTGATAAGACAAACATAACTGTCTCAAGTGGCTGTGGATAAGCTTTGTGGCAGGACTCAAACACAAATATTCAATCTGCATTTTTTTGCCCATTTTTTTGCCCCTCCAACATGTCATCTATAAGGACATGCGTGGCTAATTACTGTAGACATAACAGGAGGCTGTTGAAGGAGACAGCTCATAACAATGGCTGGAATGGAGTGAATGGAATGGTATCAAACACATGGAAACCATGTGTGGAAACCATGTGTTTGATACCATTCCATGTATTCCTTTCCAGCCATTACTATGAGCCCATCCTCCCCATTTAAGATGCCACCAGCCACCTGTGGTAGACATAGTCTGTGTATTTGTGTCCCATTTGTGTTCCTTTTCATA
Organism: Oncorhynchus clarkii lewisi; assembly: GCF_045791955.1. Taxonomy (NCBI): domain Eukaryota; kingdom Metazoa; phylum Chordata; class Actinopteri; order Salmoniformes; family Salmonidae; genus Oncorhynchus; species Oncorhynchus clarkii. Next base: position 11,867,411 of record NC_092167.1, read on the forward strand.
ACAGAGACACAATGCACACCAAAGAGCAATATAAAGCACCTTTACCACAAACCAGTACCTGAAATGATTTGATGGGAGCACTTGAAGTGAAAGGAATGTCTAGTGGACTCAGCCTCTGGGGTGGTCCAGACTTAGCCCTGACTGAATGCAAGGTGGACCGGCGAAGAGTGGTTTTTATTTTGGCACCACCGAGCGTTATTATTGGCAGACGCCCATGTGTACGCCGCAGGGGTGTGGTTTTGCTTCCTTGTATGCTGGTTGTGGAGTTGTTTCTAGAGGCCAGTTCCTAGGCAGTCGTCATGGAGCATGCCACAACACTATTTAAAGTGCCGTTTACTGTCATGTTCATAATGATAGTGTTTATGGGTTTGAGTACAATTATTGTTGGCCTAATTGTCCTGCTAATTCTGGTGGGAACGGCTCCTGGATCTCAAAATAGTTTATTTCCTACATGAAATCTAGAACATCCCTGTGTAAAAAAAAGTGGGGATAATAGTGATACAGATACATGTATCTGAAGTTTGTTGCCCATTATAAGCTGCTTTAGTCCATCTTCTGTAACGCGGCTTGACACGGCTTCATTTGTGAATGGAACCCTCTAGTATCTGTCAGCAGCACCAGAAATGATGTTGTGCGATTAACCGCCTGACTTTGGACAATCTGAGAAAATCTGACAACCTGAGCCAAAAAGCCATCCAAGCAAAGAAATGATCCAAAACATTTACACAGCTCCACCCACATGAGTTAAAACTCAAGACCACTGTTAGGACAGAGGGGGTGACAAGAGAGAGAGAGATCTCCTCTGCAGATCCAATCGGCTGCCACTTATTTTCCCAACCCTGGTCCTTCCATCAGACCCAGTGGATGTCCAGCAAGGACCAGTGGTTGAAAAAGTACACAATTGTCATACCTGAGTAAAAGCATAGATACCTTAATAGAAAGTTACTCAAGTAAAAGTGAAAGTCACACAGTAAAATACTACTTGAGTAAAAGTATAAAAGTTTTTGGTTTTAAATATACTTAAGTATCAAAAGTAAATGTAATTACTAAAATATACTAGTATCAAAAGTAGAAGTTAAAGTATAAATTGTTTCAAATTCCTTATAATTTATTAAGCAGACGGCACCATTTTCTTGTTTTTAAAATGTACAGATAGCCAGGTGGACACTCCAACACTCAGACATTATTGACAAAAGATACATTTGTGTTTAGTGAGTTTGCCAGACCATAGGCAGTAGGGATGACCACGTCTTCTCTTGATAAGTCGGTGATTTTCCCAATTTTCCTGTCCTGCTAAGCATTCAAAATGTAATGAGTACTTTGGGTTGTCTGTGAAAATGTATGGAGTAAAAAATACAAAACTGTCTTTAGGAATGTAGTGAAATAAAAGTAAAAGTTGTCAAAAATATAAATAGTAAAGTAAAGTACAGATACCCCCCAAAAACGACTTAAGTAGTACTTTAAAGTGTTTTTACTTAAGTACACAGTCGAGGACAGACTTTTTTATTTTATTTTTGTTTGTTTTTTTAAATTGAATATTAAAACGTACAATCTACTTGCAGTGAAGCCGCTCAACAATTACATTGCATTCAATCATCTAACAGACTCCATTCAGAGTGACCCACAGAAGCAATCAGGGTCAATGCCCTGCTCAAGAGCACGTCGACTGATCTCACACAAAGTTAAAAACGGGGACCCAAATCAGCCACCGGCCCAAGCTCCCAACCACCAGGCCACCAGCCTGCCAAGACCCCCACCCCCCTCCCCACAGTTCCCCGAGAGCTGCCCCTCAACCATCCGAGACACCCTAAACTAATAAACACTTCTGCTACTACCTTCAATCCATACATCTTATACACACTCTACAGATACAGTCTACTTTACAATAGTTCTCTCTTGTTTGTTCTTAATCCTTCCTCTATTTCTGATGTCCATCCAGTTTGATTTCTATTTGTAACTATGCTATTTCACAAAAGCGCAGAACCTATATACATTCTACAGATAGCGTATGCCCTACATTGTTTATCTTGTTATTAGTCCCACCCTTCAGCTCCACTCAACCCCTCCCATCTGTCTCTCAACATCATCCATTTCGGATTTCTACTTGCCATATATTTTTCAACTGTGCTGTGATGCTTCACAAAATAATTGAACCTTCCTATTCTCATAGCTTCTGCAGATTGTAAATTAAAAATAAACATTTTTGTTAAAATTATTATTATATTATTGATTGATTGTGTATGGCTTTTCAAATCACCCAGTATTGCTATCTGTAGTGTTAGTTCTAGGCAAATGTTGCAATTCTTCAGCCATTCCTGGACCTGTGACCAAAAATGAGCTACATATGGACAATACCAAAATAAATGATCTAATGACTCTGCCTCCTCACAGCAGAATCTGCAGAGCTGGGAAGATTGTATCCCCCATATATATAACATTATATTAGTTGCAAGAATTTTGTATAGTAATTTATATTGACAAATTAGAAGTGTTGAATCCGGCGTTGTTTTGCGTATCAATTCATAAACCATGTGCCATGGAATGGGTACATCAAAAATCTCTTCCCAACCATTTTGCCATTTATATGGCACAGCTGTCAGTTTTTTGGTCCTTAAATGAAATTGGTATATGTTTTTATTTATCACACTTTTCTTTAACCATTTATGTTCTTTAATACAGGGCTGACATACAAGTTCCTTACTTTTTTCCCCTTCTACTTGCCTCTTCCATTTTTGTGGTAATGCTGCAATTAATTGGTTGAAATTTTGGGTAGAGCAGACATTTCCATATGACTGTGTTAGCTGCATGTGTGACATAACTCCCCCAGTCCTATTTATGATATCATTCACTAAATGTATACCTTTTTTAAACATTTCTTCTTCTTCTCACGATAAATACAGTTTTTTTAATCAATTAGTATATTTGAATTTAACCACAATATATGTTGTACTATTTGTTCTGTCCTTTCAGGTGGATTAAACTGAAATTGCAACCAACTTTCTAAGGCTTGTTTAAAAAATAAAGATATTTTGGAGATTATTTCCTTTTCAAACAACCGAAAGTGAGCAGGTGTAATCTGAATAAAGGGGAAAAGGCCCTTCCTGAATATAGGATGAGACATTCGTACCAATTGACTAGAGAACCAGTTTGGATTTAAGTATAACTTTTGTATGACTGATGCCTTTAGTGAGAGGTCTAATGCTTTAATATTTAATAATTTCTGCCCACAGAATTCATATTCGTTATATAAATAGGCCCTTTTAATTTGATCTGGTTTGCCGTTCCAAATAAAATGGAATATTTTTTGTCCATATAATTTAAAAAGCAGGTCACTAGGTGTAGGCAAAACCATAAGAAAATAGGTAAACTGTGATATAACTAAGGAGTTAATCAGGGTGATTTTTCCACAAATAGACAGGTATTTTCCTTTCCATGGTAGCAAGATCTTATCTATTGTTGCTAACTTTCTATAAAAAATTATTGGAGTGAGATCATTTCTTTCCTTTGGGAATTGTATACTGAGTATGTCCACATCTCCGTCAGACCATTTAATTGGTAAACTACATGCTAATGTAAAATGTGATTTTTTTTAGTGATCCAATACGTAATATGGTACATTTATCATAATTTGGTTTTAATCCAGAGAGGATAGCAAAAGTATCTAGATCCTCTAAGAGGCTGTGGAGAGACTCCAATTGTGGTTTTAAAAGAAAACATGAATCATCAGCGTACAATGACACCTTAGTTTTTAGGCCACAGATTTCTAATCCCTTAATATTATTGTTTGATCTAATCTTTGCAGCTAACATTTCGATGGCAATAATAAATATATATGCCGATAGTGGACAACCCTGTTTTACTCCTCTAGATAGTTTAAAACTTTCTGAGATGTAGCCATGATTTACTATTTTACACCTAGGGTTACTATACATAACTTTAACCCATTTTATAAAAGATTCCCCAAAATTGAAATATTCTAGGCATTTATATATAAACTCCAGTCGTACTTTATCAAAAGCCTTTTCAAAATCAGCTATGAAAACCAGGCCTGGTGTCCCCGATATTTCATAGTGTTCTATTGTTTCCAGTACTTGTCTTATATTATCTCCAATGTATCGTCCATGTAAAAAACCTGTCTGATTAGGATGAATAATATCTGACAATACTTTAATTCTATGCGCCAAGCATTTTGCTAGGATTTTTGCATCACAACACTGAAGTGTAAGAGGTCTCCAATTTTTTAAACGGACTGGATCTTTATATATACCACTTAGGTCCTGTTTCAGTAATAATGATATCAGACCTTCTTGTTGCGTGTCTGATAATCTACCATTTATATAGGAGTGGTTAAAACAAGCCAATAATGGTCCTTTGAGTATACCAAACAAGGTTTTGTACACTTCCACTGGTATGCCATCCAGCCCTGGAGTTTTCCCATCCTTAAAGGCCCCAATTGCCTCAAGCAGTTCCTCCTCTGTAATTTTTCTGTACAGATATTCATTTTACATTTTTTAACAATGGAAAAGCTTTTCTTAGTAATCTACTGGAGAACCATTTAGGGTTCAAGTAAAACTTTTGTATAAGTGAAGCTTTTAGAGAGAGGTTTAGTGCTTTTATATTTAATAATCTCAACCCACCCAATTCATTTCATTATATAGACAGGCACGCTTTATCTTGTCTGGTTTAGCATTCCAGAGAAATCAAAATATTTCTTGCTCATATGATTAAAAAAATTAATCATCATGAGAAAGCAGCGTCATAAGTAAGTGAGTAAATTGAGATATGACTAAGGAGTTAATCAGTGCAATTTCCCCATAAATAGACAAGTATTTACATCTCCATGGTTGCAGGATCTTGTCTATTTTTACTAGTTTTCTATCGAAATTCATTGTGGAAAGACAATTTATATATTTTGTGATGTGAATATCAAGTATGTCTTGTCTACTTCACTGTCAGTCCATTTTATAGGTAAACTGCAGGGTAATGTAAAAGTTGTATTTTTTAAAGATCCAATATGTAATTTTCTACACATAATTAGGTTTGAGTCCAGAAAAGTTATCTAGATCTTCAATGAGACAATGCAGGGATCTAGCTAGCGGACTTGATATAAAACGTAAGTTATCGGCATACATGGATACCTTTGTTTTTAAGCCTTGGATTTCAAATCCTCTAACATTGTTATTTAATCGGATTTTAAAAGCTAGCATTTCAATGGCTATAACGAATAGATATGGTGCCAGCGGACAACCTTGTTTTACTCCTCTTGACAATTCAAAACTCTCTCAGAGGCAGCTGCTATTGAAGTGTAAGAGGCCTCCAGTTTTTTAGATAGATTCGATATTTATATTTGCCATCTGTGTCTTTTATAATAATAATGAGGACAGACTTACCAGTAATTGATTTCTGCAGACTCTGTACATGAATCAGCTTCCTGGCAGGACCGACGCTGAGGCGTGGAGGATCTCTAGGCCAGGAGAAACGGTGGGAGGCCAAGATACACAGTGAAGGATCAGGCCCAGTTAGTCTTGATTTACTGGCCACCTCTCGAACCAAAGTCTATGGTGCGAACGGCCGTCAGGAGATCCTGGAAGGAGGTCTTTTGTGTTTAGTCACAGGGGAGGTGGAGCACGCCAAACGTCTGTGGTGTCAGGATGATGGCTAAAATAGTTTTATGTGCTGATATCAGGAGAGCTAGTAGTGGAAAGTGATGTGTAAGCTGCTGCTGGGCAGGGCAAGAAACAGACCTCCCAGTGATGTGATAGACAGTGTGAGTGAGCTCAAGGTACGTGTGTTGGACTGCGTTGATATCTGTAGTATTTGTATTGGAACACTGACAATCTGTCAGCGTCTGCGTATTGTTCTTCTCAATGTGTTCGTGGTGGTGCTCAACTCAATGAAATCATCCTACCGAATAAACACACACAAGAAAATGTGTCAAATGTGTGTTAAAATCACTTTCACAAGTTCCTGCTTCTGCTTTCAAACATAGATTGTCAAGCCAATAGTGGAGAAATTGTATATTAACCTTAAAGCAGGGCCCCTCTCCTACCTAAACACCTTACCGTCATCAGTTTATGCTTACTATACATAACATACAGCACCATACTGTATGTGAGACTGAGCAGCTACACCTTTCCCACGGATTAGATTATAAAGAACCAACCATTCATTATGTAAGGATGATGTCACGTCAAACACAGTAAATCCATTTGCTTGTTTTAAAATGTGCAGGGATCATTGGTAGCTTGAGCGGAATATAGAAGACAAAGTCTGCGATACAGGCAGAGCCAAGCATGGCAGTGAATTGTCTCTCTCCACGAGGCAAGAGTACCACCAAGAAACCATCTGTGGATGAAATGCAGTGCCAAGCTCTGTCTATCTTACAGCCAAGGCCTTCTGAGACATCAGGGTGCTAATTTGTTACAGGCTTCTGATTGGACGCCTCAGCAGAGAAACAGTAGATCAAACGGCCCCCAAGGTGAATTAAAATCCACTCGCCACCGCCCCTCCTTCTGGCCTATACTTCCCAACCTGCCAGGTCCTGTCTGTAGTCAGTCGCCACAACCACCACAACCCCTCTGCTTGTCTAACAGTGGTCATTCGTTCCCTGGGGCAACCAAGTGATCCATCATCCAACCACATCAGTTATATGACTGTGTGCGCTCTGTTTGGCTTTTCCCATGTGGACTAACCTACCTCTTGAAGGTATAGTAAATGTTTAGGTGTCTTTTCCTTACACATTAAACAGTTGTGTTTACCACAATGCTCACGTGGGCCATTAGTGGCTGCTTCATCTGCATGCAGGCCAGTCCAGTCATCATGTGTCACCGGGAGGGAAGGTAATCCAGACGAACTCTGTCCCTCATTACCTTTCACTTTGATGCCAGAGAACTGTTTGCTGTTGTTCCTGTTCCTCACAGAGATCAAAGAAAAGTTTGGGAGGGAGACAAATTAGGTGTATCAATACCACAAACCACCAACACTCTCTTTTTGGCATTGTCCATTGACATGTTAGCGACTGAGGCTTAATAAAAACAAGTCATAAAGACTTATCCCAGAGGCTTGTTGTGTGTGTGTGCTGTTGTGTGATCTCATGTCAGAACGGTTATACCTATGACTAATTCCTCAGGGGAAGCTGGTGTTTACTATTGTAATTTAGTCAGACAGCTGACTGAGGCCCAGGGTGGAGGACTATACAATAAAGTCCTGTTGTGAGTGGGATGATTGATTGCTATTGCCTGTGGTTGTGAGTGGGAGTGAAACTGTTAATATATTGGACAGGGTTAAATGATCAGATATTGCACTGAAGATGAAATACAGTTTAGTTAGAATCCTTCCAATAAATAACTGACTACCATTGACAGTAAAACGGTCTCTTCAGATATATTCACTAACTACAGTAACATGTCCCTGAAGGTAACTGAGGCAGCAGCCACTCAGAGCTGGGTGACTCGTGAGTGTTGACGAGTGAGCACCATCTGAGTGAAGCCAGACACCCACTTCCTGTCGCCCACTGCCTGCTGCCGCGGGGACGTTGGTGCCTGTGACATACACTCAACTCCTCCCAGAGCAGAAACCCCAGACTGCAGTGCTATCATCACACTGATAGAAATAGTCTTGCTTTGATGTTATCTGCGATGCAAAAGGCTATGGCAAGAAATGCATAGATAGTCCCGGCTCAGACCTTAGCCTCTTCAATTTAGTCACTGTCAGATTTTAAAGCTCTCCTCCAATCCCTGGTATCAGGTGAGAGTTAGCAGGTCTGCAGACAGTGTCACTCCCAGCCTGCTGTTTTGCAATGGGCAAAGTACATATCATCACATATGCACAGCATGACATTTAAATAGGCAGCAGGGGCAATGCAACCCTTCCTATACATCTGTGCTCATCCACGCCTGTCATTGACAAATAGGTCTACGTCTCTATATATTCAAAGTATGATACGTGTGGAACTTTGAACCACCATGAGTTGAGCTGAGTTGGCCGAGGCAGTGTGGTTAGATTTTGTCAGACCCTCCTCATTGAGTAGAGTAATAATAGCAAGCTGATCTCCGCAGCAGCCAGTCACATGCTGTGAAGTCTGTTGATGTTGTTGTGTGTATGTGTGTGGGCGTGGGTGTGTGGGTGTGTGCATATCTGTGCACATGTTTGTATAATTTCTATAGAAATCAGTTGAGCAGTTCCCCCAAGTAAATGAATAAAATGACTGCATGCTCAAACAGCCTGTCAGGTCTTGTTGGCAGGAATGGTATTTAAGACTGGTTTTAGGTTTGTCATTGTGGGTGACACACTTCATGCTCAAGTGTTGAAGTGAAGTTCATTGCCCATGTCAGATGTTGATGAGTCCAATCAATTTGAGGTTCACAGAAGACCCAAAACAATCAACAACCTAATTATGATAACACATCTTCTCTAAATAGATAGCAGAAAGGCAATAGAGGAAAGAACAAGCTGTGGCTAAACTCTCAGTGCACGGTATAATTGTGGCGCCCAGCAAACAGCAGCATAGCAGAGACACTGAGGCAGAGAGACTCAGGGATTTGACTCTTGCAGCCAGGGGTCAGAGGTCAGACAGATCTGTGATGGAGCTGCCCCCCCCCCCCCTCCTCGCAGCTGTCCCAGGGCCCCCTTTTTCACTATGCTGCTCTGAGCCTCCTTATGGGGGGTGTCTGGAAAAGCTTTTCTCTGTAGTCTCAGGGAGCTTGTCACTTTGAATTCACGCTCTTAGGATATTTACACCACTGAGCATGTGGCTTCTTCGACTTAAGGAGCAGTATTGCTCCATTGTGAGTGGGCAGGCAGTTCTTTGTGAATACCAGCCAGTCTGTCAAATGCATGCCACCTGGCAAATCTTGCTGGTGCGCCCCTGTGTTCAACACGTGATATATCTCAGCGAGAGCGTACCTCGCCAAAATCCCCCCCAGAGGAGGAGTGATTATGAGCTGATCTTCTCATGGACAACAGCTGAGCTCCTGCCTCAGCCAGATACAGGGCAGGCCCCTCACTTAGCAGCTCTTACTACTATAGTGTCACTCCATTCTCTCTACTAGTCTAAAGGCTTCACATACACAGATACTGTAGTCCATCAAAGGAACGTTCAACTATTAAGATACCCCTCAGTGTGGGGTTATACTTCCTATGGTATGGGTACGGTTTACTGTAATGAATGGATGTATACTATGCACATTACTCTACTGGTACAGGGATACATGTCTCTTTAAGGCAAAGTAGTGATAGCCTAATAAGACATGGCTATTGGACTGACCTTGTTTCATATCAAGAGTCTAATAATAGTATGAATCTGGAGCTGTGCAGCAACCGGTACTGGGTTAGAGCTAAAAGCTCAAATGAGTCACTCCGACAGAGCAAACCATGGAAAAGACGCCTGCATATCCATTGTTTATTGTCATAAAAGGTTAACAACATACACACCATTGGTGAGGCAGTGCATTAAGGTGATGGAGTGTGTTTTGTCTCTCTACCAAACAGCTGACCTGTCCACTCCTATGTGCTCCTAATTATTACCATGGCAACGTTGGCACTGGCAGCTTCATCAAGAGCCCAGTGGATGAGAGGCACTCTCAGCTGTCTACTCTCCATTTGTGTCTATTGGCTTATCGGCAACGGGAGGATTTGCTGTTCTTTATTTTTCTTGTCACTTCCTCATTGTCTGTCTGTCTGACTGTCTCTAATTTCCTCCATTTCTCCATGACAGTAGACATATCAGTGGTTAACATTAATGAGTGGCTGATAATGGAGAATATATCAGAAAGCCTCTTGACTTCAAAGAGTCAAATATATCTCTGGGACAAAGCCACTGCGGCTTTCCCCTTTAGAGTTACTATTGGTTATATCTCCTATCCAGACTGTTTCCATTTAGCCTACCTTCATGACAACCATGTGATAAAAAGGGCAACCACGTGATCGATCACTCAACCTGAGGGTCTTCAACCCTCAGTTGGAACTGAACCCCAACCTTTTGATGATCAGTGGATGGGAGCCCAGTGGAGACATCTCTCTCTCAGGGTTCAAAGTTCACCAGACCAGCCCATTTGTCATGGACAGAACTTCAAGGCAGTCAAATCCGCATGCAGACAGGTTCACGTTTCAATTAACAGGTGTCATATATCTTGTTTCCCATCGGTCTCATATCTCCCATGACCCCAGAGTTCCAGAGCAAAACAACTAGTTACAGGAAATTAGTATTATCCATCCACAATATTGTAGCCAGTGTTAGTTGACAAACAACAGAGCGAATAAGAGCCCAGTTCAAAAATGAGGTAGACATAATCCTCCTTAAACCTAGTCCGCCATCGTTGCCACTGTGGAGAGTTGGCACATGTACAGTGAGAGACCTTCCATTTTACAGTGTCTGCAAGATGAAGCAAACAGAACAGACCTTCCAACCAGAGTTATAAATAGAGCTGTGTTCTTCTGCTTACTTAGATTCAGCTCTTCCCCCCCTCTTTACAGTGGAGACACTCATTATTAGCATTTATGTTGTAGCTCTCCTCTCACCAGAATCAAAAGACCAGTGGAGGAGGTGAGAATCATGCTCCTGAGCTGAATCAAAATGATTCTTTTAGCCTACAATACAGTTTGTTTATCAGTTAACAGAGGTGACCTGAAGTATACAATATACACAAGTAGAAGGAGATGACATTGGCATTAACATAGCAGGATTAATGCATTACAGTATTATCATCAAATGCAATAATAATTCAATGAGAGTGATTATGCTTCAGTGAGATGAGGGAGTGGTGTCACAGGTGTGAATATGAATATTCAGCATCCAGGGAAGCTTTGCTGAGACCTGCATTTCTAACAGGAGTATAATTACTCAGCTGTGTTGACTTATTACAGACAGACGTCCTCTCATTAAACAAGTGAAATAGCTCATCAAGCTCGTTGTAATCCTATTCCAAACACAGCCAGTGTCCCTCTCTCGCCTTGCCCTTCATGACCAGACAACTGTGTCGTACGTCTGCCCTCTGACTGACTCCGAGGCCAGTCTACACCCCACAGTAACCGTTTCAGCAGAGCTGCTAGTGGCCAATGATTTTGACCATGGAACTAGACTATGGTGGTTATGTCACCGAGCGGCAAGCTACCACTACGGCTTTCTGGGATGCGCTTTAAATTTAGAGTAACAAATTAGGTCAAGGTCAGCTGAATGTCCAAAGTCAAAATAACAGCCTCCCTGGTCCCACTGCAGCCCACCATCTCCATCCTAGGCCCAGAGATAGATAGATAGATAGATAGATAGATAGATAGATAGATAGATAGATAGATAGATAGATAGATAGATAGATAGATAAATGGCTGCCAATATACAATCTGTTGAGGTAAAATTGAAAATATATAGCGTATTTTACAGGTATACATTACAAAGTGTTGAGTTGTATAGTGTAGAATACAACAAGCCAGTCTGAATGGGTATTCTCACCTGCTACATGATGATAAGGTAATGTCAGTGTTATATCTGAGCTATTGGGACGGACGGCGAGGTGTGCAGTGTCAGAGAAGACAAGCCGACGACTGGTGCTGTTCATCACGTGGAAATTGACAACAGCCCCGTGACAAGTCCTGATCCGTGCTCATGCATTACATGTACCAAAGACTGTCTAATATATTGACAAGATAGTCAAGTGATCGCTCTAACAATGGTAATGCATGTCCTCAAAGATGGAAGGCAGGCGGGAGGAAGCGAGATTATGTGGGACCATTCTAGCCCATAAGAAGGCAGATACTCAGGTGGAAGACAGGCGATAGAGATAGAAAGATGACTCATCTTTATATCTGTGCCATTATAGCATCTGTGACAGCATGGGCAACGCATTTTCTTCTTCTTCATTGGCTGATATCTCCCAACTCATAGGAATCCCACCCGGTTGAGTACTTTAAAATGGTGGAAGCTCTCAATGGCAATGTCCATGCTAAAACAGGTTACTACCATGATGAGTCCTTTATCTATCTCTATGACAACAGGCACAGCTTTGATATAAAGTTGCCGAAGTGCCACGTGCGTTCACTTACATCAGTGCATTCGTAACAACCTAACTATTACGAAACTTCTATTCAATCAAATAAACCTCACATAGCAAATAGCTATTCGACAGTCTCTCATTGACCGCCATGCTAAAATTCCTCACGTTGTGAGATTATTTTCGTGGACAGATTTTGGGCAGAGTAAAATCTCTCGCTTCACCTCTTCCTCTCTGCCTGGACTAAGGGTGTGGTGGAGGATGAAGGGTGGTGGATAATATAAGGTATGTTTGTGTGTATGTGTCGGAGAGGGAGAGGGAGGGGTGACATGCAGCTTGTGGAGCCAGTCACTGTGTACCTCCCAGACACCCCTGAGGGTTCCTCATGTCAGAGCTTCCCTAAATCAGACTTAGTCAAACACATTTACCTGTCACCCCAGATCAACTCACCCTGCAAGGTTCGACACGCACGCACGCACACGCACGCACGCACGCACGCACGCACACACACACACACACACACACACACACACACACACACACACACACACACACACACACACACACACACACACACACACACACACACACACACACACACATGTAATCTCACACTCACTCACAGGAGAGCATATACATATCTCATGGCATGCTGTTTTCAGGATGTGATCATTACATAATGGACTTGTTATCTATTCAAAATAGGGGTACAATAATTTGATATATCTACCGATGGAGAAAGTGACAACTAAACTAAAGCAGGGAAGTAATTATCATCCAATTCATATGACATGGAAATCATCCAGCCCATTAATGCTTGGCATATTTTCTGGTTACAGTTTTACAGATGAATTTCATGCATCACCTCCAGGGAACTGAATATCAGCTGACTCCAATGGAGGTCCATGCTATCCTGGAGATGGACTTCAACATTTTCATTGAAAAAGACACAGCAAAAGTTACCAACTCCACATTTGGAAATCGCTCAAGGAAATGTCCTTGGAACTGTGACCAGCCTGCATGGAAGCCATCAACAAATGCAGTTTAACAGACATGTAAATACAAACAGACTTCACATGGAAAGCAGGCGGGAGGTGCAACCTAAGACAAACAAACTGATTTATTTTCAGAGCCTGTGACATCATAATGACAACCTCCAGCAGCGGGGCCGGTGTCTAAAAATAGGGAAGACGTCAAAGCGCTGGTACATATATGTCCATAAAGTGTGCAGCACATTCCTCAGATAACAGCAGATGGCTCACAGATTTGGGCGTTGCGGCGAGAGGATGAACAGCCCACACACGCTTCAAACAACCCATCGCAGGCCCTTTGGTGCCGCGGTTCACCGCGGAGAAAGCGAAGAGTGGAGACGGGGCTCCCAAATTGTCCTGTGTGGAGGCAAACTGGGGTTTAAGAGGGACACTGGGTTCGGCCATGCTGTAGCGTTGTGTACATGAAGCAGTCCTTGACCCCTATCAGTGAGGTCCTGGTGGAAATTTGGACTCCCTGAAACAGAAGAAGGCATCCGCTACTGAACATGCTCTGTGTTTTTGAATTCGTCGTTAGGGTCAAGATGTAGCTAAAGAGCCTTCTTGGTAACTGCATGAGAATTTCATAGCATGGAAATGATCAATTGATACATCTTGCTGATATTTGTATTGTAGGCCCAGATGAACACATAAATGGTAGTTTCGTAGAAGGGGAACCAGCTATGGTTCCCATATATTTATTTGCGCACTCCATGATCTTGTTTTTCTTTCCATCTTCAGTGGCCCCAAGACTGAACCACGCACATTAACAGGGGTGTCACACAGATGAATTAATGACGCCCTTCTCCAGAGGCTTCAGCAGACTGTAAATGGTCCGGAACACTTGAGAACCCTGCCTCGGCGCATCGTGTTGTCAACCATGGTCATGTCACATTCCATCAAAGTGGACAGTCCTCTTCCTCTCTCTTCTTCACTCTCTCCTTTAAACAAGCCCTATCATGGAGAACCACGTAACTTAGACTGTGAGGAAGAGGAGGAGACAATTAGATTGCATTGCTGGAAATAACCGTTTTTATACTGTTCAGGAATTTATTCCACTTTTCCAATATCTAAAAGAGACAAATATAATCATTGCCCTATTGAATGACTACACATGCTGCAGAAATCTGTCCAATAAACCCATGGCCTTTGTGTGCACCAGTCAGAATCTGATGGACATTAGGCCTCTGAAGTCATCGATGTTGTGTGTGTATCTGATATGCACGAGTTTCACAAAGCCACAAAGCCTGCTGCTAGGCTTCTATCCTCTTTAAGAAGGAAAGAAAAAAAATGAAAAGAAGAGAGTCCACGACGACATCATTCATCCTGGCCTTTTAAGGAGTGCTCCTGTGGAGGCCTTGTGAGCGCTGTGCTGGCCCACTTTCCCAGCTGCAGCAGCACACAGCTTCCCAGCCCCGTCCTCTCTTCTCCTGGGGAGCCAGGAGCACAGACACGGACTATACTGAGACACAGACACACACAGTGACTATACAAAGACATGCTTGTATGGTCACACAGAGGCACTCCATCAGGCTGCTTATGTCAGGGGTGTACAACCCCAGTCCTAAAGGGCCTCAGTCCTGCTGGAGTTCTTTTTGGTTTGGGAACTATATCATTGATGATGTCATTGATTAGCTATGGTGAGGACAGAAAATGGCATACATCACAGGCCTCGTGGATCAGAGTCACCTATCCTAATGACACGCAGACATGCACCTCACTATCAACACAAGTAATTCACACTGTGCATATGCATGCAGCCATACTACACAGACAGACATTAACAGAAACACTCAAAGACCCCCCAAAAATTGACATAGACCCAAATGTATTTCCGTGCATCTATTCAATCAAAACGTATCTTATTCAATAATTGATTTATAATGGTGGTCCATTATGTAACTGAGGTAGAGCAATAACACTACCGCTATCACTGTATGATTCAGTCTGGCAAACTGGTGTTCATCAGCAAGGCCATGTTCAGAGTGTGGTGGTGGTGGGGGAAAGAACCTCCATAGTTCTGGCAGCAGTATTCATCATTGTATTTCCTCCCGGGCCCAGCAGATGTTGTCCAGGCTGCAGCCACTGTCCCAGAGCCCATCAGATAGACAGAGACGGACTGGAGAGGGACTGTGCTGTGGTGGCCCTCCCTGCCCTGAACCGAGCGCTGCTGATGTCAGCCAGACCCCGCATGGCCCCCACTCACCCTCCACACTCTGCCTCTTGCATGAACCCGTACCAGAACCACAAAAGGAGGACAAAGGAGTGGGAGGGAGAGAGAGAAAGAGCGAGGGAGAGAGAGAGAGTGTGGGAGGAGAAGTGTATGTGTGAATGTTTGACAGAGAGAGAGAGAGAGAGAGAGAGAGAGAGAGAGAGAGAGAGAGAGAGAGAGTGTGTGAATGTGACAGAGAGACAGTGAGGGAATGACTACTGTGTTGGCAAGTTTAGTTACTTTCCCATCATGCTTTGCTCTATTGCCAGGTCAACTAAATGTTCTCAATGTTTCAAGTATGCTTTAGACAGAACCTTTGAATGATCCAGCCACTCTATAAACAATAACCCACTCTAAAATGCATAATGACGCTTTACGAGAAAGTGGGATGAAGAAATGTAGTTTACGTGAACAGAACACATTGGATATCACCGTAATGTCATGGCCGTTACATCTCGCTAGCTTTTAACAAAACATTACAGTCCCTGTTGTTATCTCATATTCCAGTGATAATGCCTTGCATTACGCCTGGCAAGAAAACATTTCAATTTGCTCAACAATGAAAATGTACTATCTTGAGTTCATGTGCATGACACATTGCAAAATATTATGCATATTATGCATTAAACTGACAAAATGGTATTATAACTGCAAAAATCACTGTAGCTGGAGACTCATATCTCCCTCACTAACTTTAAACACCAGCTGTCAGAGCAGCTCACAGATCACTGCACCTGTACATAGCCCATCTGTAAATAGCCCATCTGTAAATAGCCCATCCAACTACCTGTTATTTATTTATTTTATTTTGCTCCTTTGCACCCCAGTATCTCTACTTCCACACTCATCTTCTGCACATCTATCACTCCAGTGTTTAATTGCTATACTGTAATTATTTCGCCACTATGGCCTATTTATTGCCTTACCTCTCTTATCCTACCTCATTTGCACACTCTGTATATAGACTTTTCCTACTGTATTATTGACTGTATGTTTGTTTATTCCATGTGTAACTGTGTTGTTGTATGTGTCAAACTGCTTTGCTTTATCTTGTCCAGGTCGTAGTTGTAAATCAGAACTTGTTCTCAACTGGCCTACCTGGTTAAATAAAGGTGAAATAAAAAAAATATTTAAAAAAATTCTATGGGGTGTGGTGGCCATTGTCTCAACTTACCCCAAGGCAAACATTTTGACTATATTAGCCCACAGAGCTACAAGGATGTACTTTCATGCTAGGTTTAGGACCTCATATTGAAGCGTATAGAGACTTCAACTGATGTATAGAACAATCTTCAAAGGATCTACTTTGGTTTAAATACAAGCATCATGAAACCTCTAACACGATACATTTGTTTGACTTTGTGAAAATCGTTTTTTTTTGGACCTAACTTGCTTGCCACTTTTTCCTTGTGGTTCCTTCCTTCACAGACTCCATGGAATGCTGACTTCCTAAATATTTGGTCAAATTATTCATTTTGTGTATGGTTTCCTAGAAACAAGTGTGTCTCAACTTACCTATTTGGCTCAACTTACCCCACTCTCCCCTACGTGCCTTTTCTCAAACATCTAGATGTGGACAAATGGCAGTTAAACATTACTCTGTTAAATAACCATAACATCCTCTAAGATTTTTGGTCTTGGATGCAATTTCCCCAAATTAGAAAGCTAAAAAGCCCATCCGATTCACAGGCAATGAACGACAGTGGTGACATTAACCACGCATACGCACACATACACACTCTCTCTCTGCTGAAAAAGCAGTGTGTGAAAGCAGTGTGTGTGAGTCTCTGTCTCTTCCTGGAACCTAATGCTGTGTCTAATGATGAGCATCAGGTCCTGTGTACAGGCCAGGGGACAATGCCTCCCACCCCAGTGGGCCAGAGGACAGCTGCCTGCAAGGCCCGCCACTATGCAGCCGATGCCTGCTAAAATAGCCAAATTAATGGAAGAGGCTCAAGTCCAAACGAGGGTTTAATACCAGGACACATTTTAACGGCCTGAGCTGTCACACACAGCAGCAGACATCAATATTTACCGCTGCCATGGCACAACGGTAAGAGGTGGAGATGGAGTGGCGGCCATTTTGGTGGCCCTCCAGGGTACCTTTACGCTGTGGTAAAGGCTGAGGAAATCCCCCCTTCAACAGCCCAACGCTATGCACCCCTGGGGCTGGTGCTTCTAAGAAAGAGGCTGGAGGCTGCCAAACATACTGTAAATAACTGTCACTCAGAGATGTGTTAGTCCCTGGGATGTTGTGTAACATGTGATAGCCTATCAGCATGCACACAACTGACACTGAGAAGCTCAAGCAATGTTTCTATGGACAAGCAGGACAAGTGTTTAGATTATGTAGCAATATGATTCCACTTAAAAAATGTGGATGCATACAGTAGCCTATAAGTAGACTACTATTATGTCACATTGACAGACCTGTGCGTCACACGGTGATGTCATTTTGAATATTGAATTGCTCCCCGTGTGTTTATGCTAAAGACTTACTCTCGTTGTGGCTGCAGCTCAATCCCTTCTTTCCACCGATATGGATTTTTAGCCTATTCCATAACGTGGGTTTGTGAAAGCGGTCTTTATCTATGCATGAGAGAATCCAGACAAGAAACCCATCACGAAATCATGTGCAAAACCCGAACCGTTTGAGTCACAAACAAATGTCACCACCATCGAAAAATGACAACATCCACAAGCTTTACATCTGAACTCTCTGTCACGGACATCCTCATTTCGAAGGGATCTTCTCACAGAACAAGTTGTCCAGACCGAACCATTGGAGCAACAAAATAATATGTCAGGGTGGCCTGGTCATGTTGCTGATACATCAACTGTAATTTTCCTCTTTTGTCTGACTAATCACAGCCTAACTTTGGATGGCCTGTCCTTACGCAGTGGCTCAAGTCATTATGATGAAACTGGGAAAAGTGATGCATGTGACTTCTTTAAAGAGCAGGATGTAGGGTGAAGAGTGGGAATGACAGGGCCTATTCATTGACCCACAGACAGAGATATGAAAGGTAAGACCTGTGGCTCTAATCGTTATTTCCCTTGGCAGACAGGCAGGCAGGCAGGCGCTGTATTCACTGCCCTCACTGCAACGTCGCTTTTCTTCTTCATAAGCAAGCCCTGAAGAGTGATTCCCCGTCTCCATGGCAACCGCACTACTGTATTCCTCACAAAACTCCAAAGCATCCCTCTCGCCCCCTCACCACCCACCCCCAGGGCTTGGCAGCCCTCTCTCTCCCTCTGCTCAGGGAAACTTCAATTGCCAGCAACACTTTTTCTACCTCGCCTCAACCTATTATGGTCAAATGAGAGTATAACATCGACCCGAAAAGCCCGCTCCTTTGCTGTAAATCTGCGAGCCATTGTCTCATGCTCGTGGTGCTGTGACAAGATAAGGTCACGGGGTCGCGCCTCCAGGTGATGTGTTTCCATAAGGCTGTGGAGAGGGAATGCACATATATGGTATTGTCTTTATTTAATGCCTGTTCCCTGGCTTTACTGGGTGACTGGCTACAGACTCTTCTCTCCCAGAGTCCTGCACTTCTGTTCTGACACAGTACAGTAGAGACTCAGCTAACTCTTTTAGCAATGCAGGTTTTAGTTAACCAACCCCAACACTCTTTACGTATGAAAAATGCCATTCTTTAACCTGTTATGAAGCAGTGCTGAGGTGCTTGTGCAGGCCCCCGGTACCCTACAAATGCTGTGCTTGAAATACCATACCCAAAGCAGTAATCTGAAAGCGTTGAACTTGAGATCGCGGAGTGGCCTGGACAATGTAAGGAGAACTTGACAGTTGTGAACACCAAGGGATTGTGTGCTTTAGCGGGTCGCTGAGCGAAGCAGGAAATCGAGGACGATTCTGTGGCCCTAACGTGTTTCCTATGCAGACGGCAAGGGGGGCCCCAGCAACCCTCAACACGACCACACAGGTCTATCTGTCCTGCTTGATGTCCAGCCTGGGTCCTCTCCTCACATAGCATTTCCTCTGTCTGACACTGGGGTGTAGACATTGGCATGCTCACATGGCGAAGGAACATCCCTCCGAGTTATCTGTAGGCTGATTACTCTATGGGTTTGTCACGCATGAACCATGGCCGCAGCCCTGATGGAAAGAGCACAGTGAGCCGCAGTGAGCGGGGCTTCTGAATCAGACCTACCTGCTTAAGACATCTCACACACCACATACAGTGTTGACTGTGAAACTGAGTCCATCACATAATAACCCCGAAGTCAAACACATACTGTACGTCCTCATTCACTTTAGCTGTCACTCTAAAACACAGAGGGCCTCTTTTCATTCCTCTCATCCAACTCCAACCCACTGCATGAGAATAGCAGGGCCCTGGATTTAAAAGTGGGCCGTATCCCAACTCAGAGAAGAAAAAAAACACTGTTTCAAAATGTCTGCATATGGGCCCCCTTGCCCTGTGTGCCTGAATGGGAGGGCGGTGGTGGTGCTATGATTAGACTGGAGACTGGCGAGGGCATTGGCTGGCATGCCCGGCACAGCTATGCCAACCCTACAGGAAATGTACCCATCGAAGTGTGTTGAAAATGTATTTATCTAAGCAAACACAAACAAATATGGTTTGAAATGCATTTTTAGTTTGCATGTTTTTCACCACATATATTTAAAATATATTAACACATTGGAATGGCAAATGTAATTTATTCATCTTGTGTAAAACTTTCAGTAGGGTAGCCAAAGCCAGGTTGAAGAGGACCCGAAGTGCAGGTCAGTCTAGGAGAAGTGAGGGGAACATCAGAGACCATCCTTACCATCACTACACATCCACACTGCACTGGGTCATTGGAGCGGGGAAGTGGGACTTCTCCCTGACAATAAAAGAAGCCAGGTGCCTGTTCACCCATGCCCGGCATTGTAAACACCACTCTCCCGGCATGACTCATGCCACTGTATACAGAATCCCAAGATGCTATTTATCTTCAGCCCTCTCCTGCCCCGGGTATGGCCTGACCGCTTCCCTCCTTTAAGGGTAAGAGTATGACAAGACGCAGACTCTACTTTCCTCTCTTCTCTCTGGTTCCAGACAGACAGAGTTGTCATTCATATAGGCTGTTCCACTGCTCTGTGTATTGTAACCTTCCATTCTGCCTCGTCATGTGCTCTGTTCTAATGCATTCTAATGCATAATGCATGTGGTAAACAAAGTGCCCAGGCCCAAAGTCACTGCGTTTACACGGGCAGCCCATTTCTGGTATCTTTTTCCACTAATTGGTCATTTGACCAATCATATCAGATATTTTTTTCAGAGCTGATGTGTTTGGTCAAAAGATCAATTATTGGGGTTTGTATTTATTTATTGGGCTGCCTGTGTAAACGCAGGCTGTGAGTCTTCACACAATAAATGCTTCTGGTGTCAGTAGCAGAAAACACAGATGAACAAATCCTATAAAACCACTGTTTATTTCCATTGACATGATGCTCTGTCAACTACAATGCCACGATAAATCATGGGAAAGCAAACAACCACAGACTCAACCAATACACTGCAGGTCGGACGGTCGGATGCTTGATGTCAAAGAGGCTCCCCACTTCCTCTATCCCATGTGAACAGCAGGCCCATTCCCATCAGACCCCAGGCCCAAAGCTCCTCGGCACCACTGAGTCATGTGGCTCTTTGTAGTCAGCACTGATGCCATGATGTGGCCATTTCTGGGTATAGACCATAGCTTCCCACTCTATCCAACACCCAGGTTCTGTTATCTCAGGTCGTAAATTCCTTGCGGAGACTCTCTCCCCCTGACTATGCAGAGAGAGAGACACAGAGAGAACAACGGATTTCACACGATGAACTCCTAAATCCCCAAAATGGAAATTTGAAACAAAATGTCCACTTGTGGGAATGTTCCGTGGACACTTAAGGGACGGGTATGACGGGTGTGTTTCATTTGGTGACCTCAGAGAGGACAGGAAACACATAACTATATCTCTGAATGTGTACATTCTCAATTATGAGGTTTGCATATAATTCTTGTATAAAATTAATGAGTAAAGATGAAACTATTTGTGAAATGATGTACGGTTATGTTAAACCTTTAATGTGAGAGAATTGTATTCCCTTCAAATTTTAACTAAGTCATTGGCCTGCCCCCGTGAGCACAGACATATTCTGGCGTCATAGAACCACCTTTTCTATTGTTACGAATAAAAACCCCACCTGAGGAAATCCTCTTCAGACCACGTGTACCTCGGTGGACACTGAGGGGGCACAGGTTTGAGTTTATACCAGGCAAACCCACAGCGTGAGCTGTGATTGCGAATAGCTATTGAATTCCTAACTATACCACGTGGCTACACGGCTGGAAATGGTTAAACTCTGAGACTATCAATCCCTAAAGAATAAGAGCAAATCTAAGATACTAATTACTAGTCTGCAGCTAGAAATTATATAAACCTGGGATTGTGAATACCAAGGCCCAAATACCAAAACATCTATTCTATGAGAACATTTCTGAATGGTACTCTGAAGTATACATTCTAACCACGAAAGACTTTGATCTTCAGGGAAGCAGAGAGAGAGACTCGGGTGAACTCTCCAACAGACAAACTGACAATTCTAACAGAGGTCACGATGACACACTGGGCGTAAATACAGTGCCTTGCGAAAGTATTCGGCCCCCTTGAACTTTACGACCTTTTGCCACATTTCAGGCTTCAAACATAAATATATAAAACTGTATTTTTTTGTGAAGAATCAACAACAAGTGGGACACAATAATGAAGTGGAACAACATTTATTGGATATTTCAAACTTTTTTAACAAATCAAAAACTGAAAAATTGGGCGTGCAAAATTATTCAGCCCCTTTACTTTCAGTGCAGCAAACTCTCTCCAGAAGTTCAGTGAGGATATCTGAATGATCCAATGTTGACCTAAATGACTAATGATGATAAATACAATCCACCTGTGTGTAATCAAGTCTCCGTATAAATGCACCTGCACTGTGATAGTCTCAGAGGTCCGTCAAAAGCGCAGAGAGCATCATGAAGAACAAGGAACACACCAGGCAGGTCCGAGATACTGTTGTGAAGAAGTTTAAAGCCGGATTTGGAAACAAAAAGATTTCCCAAGCTTTAAACATCCCAAGGAGCAGTGTGCAAGCGATAATATTGAAATGGAAGGAGTATCAGACCACTGCAAATCTACCAAGACTTGGCCTCCCTCTAAACTTTCAGCTCATACAAGGAGAAGACTGATCAGAGATGCAGCCAAGAGGCCCATGATCACTCTGGATGAACTGCAGAGATCTACAGCTGAGGTGGGAGACTCTGTCCATAGGACAACAATCAGTCGTATATTGCACAAATCTGGCCTTTATGGAAGAGTGGCAAGAAGAAAGCCATTTCTTAAAGATATCCATAAAAAGTGTCGTTTAAAGTTTGCCACAAGCCACCTGGGAGACACACCAAACATGTGGAAGAAGGTGCTCTGGTCAGATGAAACCAAAATTGAACTTTTTGGCAACAATGCAAAACGTTATGTTTGGCGTAAAAGCAACACAGCTCATCACCCTGAACACACCATCCCCACTGTCAAACATGGTGGTGGCAGCATCATGGTTTGGGCCTGCTTTTCTTCAGCAGGGACAGGGAAGATGGTTAAAAATGATGGGAAGATGGATGGAGCCAAATACAGGACCATTCTGGAAGAAAACCTGATGGAGTCTGCAAAAGACCTGAGACTGGGACGGAGATTTGTCTTCCAACAAGACAATGATCCAAAACATAAAGCAAAATCTACAATGGAATGGTTCAAAAATAAACATATCCAGGTGTTAGAATGGCCAAGTCAAAGTCCAGACCTGAATCCAATCGAGAATCTGTGGAAAGAACTGAAAACTGCTGTTCACAAATGCTCTCCATCCAACCTCACTGAGCTCGAGCTGTTTTGCAAGGAGGAATGGGAAAAAATTTCAGTCTCTCGATGTGCAAAACTGATAGAGACATACCCCAAGCGACTTACAGCTGTAATCACAGCAAAAGGTGGCGCTACAAAGTATTAACTTAAGGGGGCTGAATAATTTTGCACGCCCAATTTTTCAGTTTTTGATTTGTTAAAAAAGTTTGAAATATCCAATAAATGTCGTTCCACTTCATGATTGTGTCCCACTTGTTGTTGATTCTTCACAAAAAAATACAGTTTTATATATTTATGTTTGAAGCCTGAAATGTGGCAAAAGGTCGCAAAGTTCAAGGGGGCCGAATACTTTCGCAAGGCACTGTATGTATTGATTGCAATTATTCCTGAATGATTGAGCGTTCATGTGCAAAGGATTATCATTTCAATTAATATAATTATCACCTGTGTGTAGTGATTCCTTTTGTCTTTCCCGCCTGTTCTCAGTCCACACCCCCTTCCCTTTGTCCATCAAGCCGTCATATCGGCTTAGCCCAATAGGGAACCTCCACTTTCATTTCCTTGTAACCATATCATATTTACGATGTTTGGAATGAGCCTGACGTGAGGTAAATAATTAATTCATAGGAAGACTAATTGATCAGATATTAAAATATCTGTAGAGTTATATTTGGAAACGTATAACTTTGTAATCTGAAGATTTTCCTTGGTGCCCCAACTTCCTAGTTAATTACATTTACATTATTAGTTTAATCACGTAATAATAATTACAGAGAATTGATTTGATAAAATAATAGTCTTCACTTTTAATGATGCCAAAGACCCGACATTGACCTTCAGGCCAAATTCAGCTGCTTGCAACAGCTGCTTGGGAACACATCACTTTGTGTAACTGCACTGTGTTTGCGATTTAGAGGTGTTTTTCTCTCATTATAAAAGTGCGATTTTAGAATGTCAAAGATTGAATGTGCTAATTGGTTGATAATTTTCCTCTTTGTCAATTGTCAGTCTGAACGTTAACGTCGCTGCTGAATTGTGTTTTTACCTTTATATTCCACCTGGGGATGCTGTTGAGCAGAGCTTTAGAGCAGTGGATGAGGTGAGTCATTTTATAGTTTGAAACTTGACGTTATCAGTGCATTTGAAAGATAGACACTGATACGACCATGGTTCAAAAATATTTACACTGTTCCATAACCCAAGCAAGTTGTCTTTCTCTTTGTTAATTTTGACTTGTGCGTCAACGTTTAGTGTGCCTCATCTGGATTGCTCAGATTTGACAGGATGCCCTGTATCAGATCAACAAGGTATGTGCGTCAACATCCCAAATAAATAGATGTTGTGGCTGTTTTTCATTACACACATTAACATCTCTGTTCAATGACTAAGAGTCATTTCCTTATGCAACATTATTCCTTCAGGTTTTCTTTCTGGGCTTTTCTCACTGCTACTAGGCAGCAGTGTGTGTTTATATGTATGTGTGTGTGTGTGTGTGTGGGGGCTACCTAGTTGGTAAAGGGCTACCTCCTAATTCTATGAAAATAGAGTATTTAAAAAGTGCTTAAGACATAATCTAGTGGCCAGGCAATGGGAGATGTATAATAATGTATCTCAACGAAGCATTGATGCAGGACGTTGGATAATAAGGACTCCCTTCACACGCCACTGTCTGGGACGCACGACTGCCTTTCATCAACTCAGTTTTGGAAGCAGCTAATTTCCTTTGGTCTCTGTGGAGTTCTGACCTGATTTCTCCCACAACGAATTGGACTGCTCTCTTTGCACTGTCATCAAATGGGTTATGGGGAACTAAGGACAGACACACTGAAAGAATAAACATTACAGTAGGCTAATACAATGTCTGCACAATGTTGAAACTTGACACGTACGTATAGGAGACCGCAGCAGTACATTCCAGTCATAGACACACGTTCTGTCTGTGATGACCACTCTTCCATAGTCCAAATTGAAACTCAATTGCCACAAACCTTGCATGCCCTCCTGTAACTAGAGCAATACAAATAAATGAAGCTCAACATGCACATGGACAAATCAGCAATTGCCTGAAAAAGAATAATTTTTTCAAATAGGAAAATTTAATGCATCCCATACAAGAGAACATTTTAGAGGGCATTTTGTGAGAATGAGAAAGGCAAATGAGATTAACCCTAAAAACAGAAATGCACACTACCGTTCAAAGGTTTGGGGTCACTTAGAATTTTACCCCTTTTTCTCCCCAATTTCGTAGTATCCAATTGTTGTAGTAGCTACTATCTTGTCTCATCGCTACAACTCCCGTACGGGCTCGGGAGAGACGAAGGTTGAAAGTCATGCGTCCTCCGATACACAACCAACCAAGCCGCTGCTTCTTTAACACAGCGCACATCCAACCCGGAAGCCAGCCGCACCAATGCGCCGGAGGAAACACCGTGCACCTGGCCACCTTGGTTAGCGCACACTGCGCCCAGCCCGCCACAGGAGTCGCTGGTGCGCGATGAGACAAGGACACCCCTACCGACCAAGCCCTCCCTAACCCGGGCGACGCTAGGCCAATTGTGCGTCGCCCCACGGACCTCCCGGTCGCGGCCGGTTACGACAGAGCCTGGGCGCGAACCCAGGGACTCTGATGGCACAGCTGGTGCTGCAGTACAGCGCCCTTAACCACTGCGCCACCCGGGAGGCAAAATGTCCATGTTTTTGAAAGAAAAGCACATTTTTTTGTCCATCAAAATAACATCAAATCGATCAGAAATACAGTGTAGACATTGTTAAAGTTGTAAATGACAATTGTAGTGGGAAACGGCTGATTTTTTATGGAATATCTACATAGGTGTACAGAGGCCCATTATTAGCAACCATCACTCCTGTGTTCCAAAGGCAAGTTGTGTTAGTTAATCCAACTTTATAATTTTAAAAGGCTAATTGATCATTAGAAAACCCTTTTGCAATTATGCTAGCACAGCTGAAAACTGTGATTCTGATTAAAGAAGCAATAAAAATGGCCTTCTTTAGACTAGTTGAGTATCTGGAGCATCAGCATTTGTGGGATTCGATTACAGGCTCAAAATGGCCAGAAACAAAGACCTTTCTTCTGAAACTCGTCAGTCTATTCTTGTTCTGAGAAACGAAGGCTATTCCATGCTTGAAATTGCCAAGAAACTGAAGATCTCGTACAACGCTGTGTACTACTCCCTTCACAGAACAGCACAAACTGGCTTAACCAGAATAGAAAGAGGGGTGGGAGGCCCCGATGAACAACTGAACAAGAGGACAAGTACATTAGAGTGTCTAGTTTGAGAAATAGATGCCTCAAGTCTTCAACTGGCAGCTTCATTAAATAGTACCCGCAAAACACCAGTCTCAACATCAACAGTGAAGAGGCGACTCCGGGATGCTGGCCTTCTAGGCAGAGTTCCTCTGTCCAGTGTTTGTGTTCTTTCGCCCATCTTAATCTTTATTTTTGTGTTATTGACCAGTCTGAGATATGGCTTTTTCTTTGCAATTCTGCCACCAGATAACTAAGGACCCCATGGAAGCAAAACAAATATCAAGACAGTTCACCTGTTGGTTCTGGCATGAGCAACCGATCGTGTCTGTATTGTAGCTCAAAGACTTGCATGACTTTTAAAGGGATAGTTTGGGATTGTTGCATTTAAGCCCTTTTTTCTACTTACCCAGAGTCAGAGGAACTCATGGATACAACGTCTGTGTGCAGTTTGAAGGATGTTAAAAGTACATTCGTTTCTGGAGCCATTGCTAACTAGCGTTAGCGCCATTACTGAAAGTCTACAGGGAGCAGGACGCACGCTACCTTAAACTTTTAACTTTTAAAAGGGTTTAGTTGCCAAAATCTTGAATTATCCCTTTAATCCACGTTAGTAAAAACAATGGCTCAACAGTTTGTGTTATCTACACTACAATCTTTAACTTTGCATATTTCCCAGATGGGACATAGTACTCCATGTCATACTCATCATCCAATGTCCTTGTCTGCGCCTCCACCCACTCCTCGTGGATGTTTCTGTAGGCCTCTGGAAAGTCTGTACCAAATGCCATGGTTCAAAGAACGATCCTCATAACAGGATGCATTGTTTCCTTAATAACTTGAAGAAACCAGCCTTTTACTTTGGGATCCTCAACTGCATGTTTGGCCTTTTTCTGGTCTGTAAGAAAAGGCAGATGGAAGTTAGTGGTTATCACTTTAAGATAGGTACGGTAGAGCTATGTTCATGGTAACAACTTGTTTTTGAGTGAGTTCAAACCTCTGGTGATTTACATTAAAATAAAATAAAACAATGCTTGCTCAAAATAGACTCAAGAACAAATAATCTATAGAAGTTTTGATTGAGTTAAAAACGTATTTTAAATCTTACCATAACATTTGATGACTATAATGAATGTATCTAAACTCCCCAAAATAACAAGGGGAATCATCAATGTTGAATGTTTTGAAGGGTTCTGCCACAATGTATTTGTTGATGAGTGTATGTCCTTTCCATCAACTGTGAAGCCATCTGTAACAAGAGCTACTCATGAGAAACAGCAATCAAGAATTTAATCTGTCAAACATCTTCAATATCTTCCCAAAGTATTCATACCCCTTGGATTTCTTCACATTTTATTGTTACAAAGTGGGATTAAAATATATTTAATTGTCATTTTTTGTCAACAATCTACTCAAAATACTTTGTAATGCCACATTCTAAACATTAAAGATAAATACAAGTTTGATAACTAAAATACAGTCGTTGCATATGTATGAAGCCCCTTTGTTCAGGCAAGCCTAAATTAGTTCAGGAGTAAAATTTGGCTTAACAAATCACATAAGTTAAATGGAATCACTGTGTGAAAAAATAAAAATGGACAAGTTTTTTTTGTATGTCTTACCCTTCCTCTGTCCCCCATGCATACAATATCTGTAAGGTCCCTTAGTCAAGCGTTGAATTTCAAGCACAAATTAAACTTCAAAGACTAGGGAGCTTTTTGAAAGCCTCATAAACAAGGGCAGTGATTGTAGATGGGTAACAATATCAAATCAGACATTGAATATCTATTTAAGCATGGTCAGGTTCATAATTATGCTGTTGATTATGCATTAAACCCCCCAGAAATATCAAAGGTACAGTCATCCTTCTGAACTGAGCTGCAGGACAGAAAGGAAAGTGCTCAGGGATGTTCCCATGAGGCCATTGGTGATTATAAAACAGAGTTTAATGTCTGTGATGGGATACAACTGAGGATGGATCAACAACATTGTAGTGACTACAATAATGACCCAGGTGAGTGAAAAGAAGAATAAAATACAGAGTAAAAATATTCCAAAACATGCATATTTTTTGCAACAGGGCACTAAAGTAATACTGCAGAGAAACATGGCAAAGGAATACACTTTTTGGCCTAAATGCAAAGCCTTGTGTTTGGGGAAAATCCAACAATATATCACTGAGTAACTGCCTCCTTATTTTCAAGCACGGTGATGGTATTTTCAAGCACGGTGTTGGTATTTTCAAGCACAGTGATGGTATTTTCAAGCATGGTGATGGTATTTTCAAGCACAGTGATGGTATTTTCTTGCACGGTGATGATATTTTCAAGCACGGTGATGGTATTTTCAAGCATGGTGATGATATCTACACTGTATTTGCTTACCAAAAAGACAGTAAATGTTCCTTAGTGGCCAAGTCAGTTTTGATTGAAATCTGCTTGGAAATCTATGGCAAGTCTTGAAAAAAGCTGTCTAGCCATCATCCCAACCATCTTGACAGAGCTTGAAGAATTATGAAAAGAATAATGGGCAAATTATTTGACAATCCAGGTGCTTTTATAGACTTTTGGCAGCTGTAATCGTTGCCAACGGTGATTCTAACATGTGTTGACTCAGGAAGCTGAATACTTAAGCAACAACTATATTTTAGTTATTTCATTTCTTTAATATTTATTATTTTTATTAAAATGCTCTTCCACGTTGACATTCAGTGTTTTGTGTAGATTGTTAACAATTGCAATTAAATCCATTTTAATCCCACTTTGTCACAGAATAAAAGGTGAAGAATTCCAAGGAGTATGAATACTTTTTTTCATCCAAATCACATGCATAAATTAATTTAGCTATCTATCTGAAAATGTCTCACCCCACAAAGCAGCGGTGTTGCTTGTGCTCGTTTGTACTTCACAGCGGTAACGCTATGTTTTCGTGAGGCCAGTGGGGATCTCAACACTCAGTCTCAGCAGGACTGATCCGTCAACATTGGGTAGAGGCCCAATGACTCTGACCCGATCTGTCATCACATCCCTATCTCGGGTCAAGAGGACCTTAAGTCCTGATAGGTCAGTGCTTGTCACATGACATCTTAAGGACACGTCCTCTTTGTGAGGTATGGGCTTGGCAAATATGAAAATCATAGAATAAAACAATGTTGACTGATGTAAATACCACAGTTGTAACAAACAGGGAAGGCAAATTTATTCAGATGCACTATAACTCCACAACCCCAAATCCTGTTATTGTGCACATTAATTCGCAGGTCTTTGTTATTGCATAGTCGCTCGACTGTATCTGTTCATCTCACCAGTCTTATGTTCTACTGCGCCAGCTCCTTCTCGTCTTCATGATATTGGTGAGTGACGAGCAAGTCATCCTGGAGAAACTCCTTAAACATGTGACTCCTCACTTTGTTTGAGTTCCAACTCTGTTCTATGGGGTTTGCCTGTAGAGACTCTGACATCCATGTATGAGAGGTAGGGTCAAAAGTCAGTTCTCACCAATGAGACCCCATTGGTCAAACCCAGCGGAAGATTCATTCGTGATGTAAGTGCAGCCACGCCGCCTCTGAAGAACATCTAGAAAAGATGGTGTAAGAAAGACTGACTTGACTGGACTTGTTCAATCAAATCCAGATTTCAGGTTATATGAAAATCCCAAAAGAACTTGATAACTGCTGAACAACAGTTACATTTTTGTTTCACTCAGTAAACATGGTTTTGTGAGTATAATAATAATAATAATAATATTTTATATAGTGCCTTTAATTATACACAATCTCAAAGATGCTTAAAAACAAAAGTACATGTAATATGAAACGTAACTAAACTGCATATCAGATATTTCAGGAATGAACTGAATACACTTTGAGCACAAGAAGGTTGTATTTTGCAACAACAAAAAAGTGTTGCTCATCAAGCTTGTTTCCATTTTTGATCTTACAATTTCACCAAAAATGGTTTTCAGTGAGCATATAATTTCTGACTACCCACATGCTTAAACCCATTTAGATATTAAATATGCAATCATTGTCAATTCTGCATACAAGATCATCCACACAAAGACAAAGGGTACTCACCAACTGTACTATTGTTGATCATATGACATATAGCTGCCAGAGAACCACTTCATGTTCTGTGTGGCTCTGAACAATCTAGGGTCCTCTCCCTCCATTGTGGGCTCTGATTGACCCAGTTCTGTCTGAGCTTTTCTTTCTTAGTCACACTGTCACAGCTCGATATGACGACTCCACATCAAACACAGTTGTCTGTTCAAACTGTGGTCGATCACCAGACTCTGAGATTATTATAGAATGGAACTCTGAGATCAATATGAACCACAGTTAACATGACAAACATATTTTTCCCATTCTGTTTCTGATGTACTTTTTAATCAATACTGTATTTTCAAGACTGATATATATATATATTTTTAGAACTGGGACATGGTCTGGTACATGTTTGAGGTGCCTTTGTGGAATGAAGTTCAACCTGGTCTTGAGGACTTCCGTTTTGTCAGCCGTAAGAGTAAACAATCAAATGAAGAAAAAAACTATTTTACAATAGGTTACAGCTTTAAACCAGGCTTTAATCACTGGAATGTGTGATGTTGGGCACAATATACACCTTGATTAAGTTGATATAAATCCCTATCATTAAAAAAATATATATATATATATTTTTTTATATAGCCTTCACTTTCTTGTTGAGAAAGTCTAACGTTGGTGGGATAAGCGCAGGTGTGGTTTACAGACAATGACCACAAGAGCAGCCGCTCACCGATGACCGCTCTTTCAACTCTGACACAGCCTAAACAAAAGCAAAGAAAGGCTGTGCGTTTGCTGGCGAACATGACTTAAGCCTACTGTTGATTTAATTGAATCCTGACCTTTTGTTCGTATGAGGAATGCATGTGATTGCATTCATAGTTGTTATAACCATTTAAGTCATGTGTAAGTGTTTATTTATTACTAATTCATACTTCTTATGATTTCAAAATAAATGGCTATCAGACTCACTGCTCTTCCTCTTAGGACCACAAGGCATGAGGAATGACATGAGATTAAACAAAAAGATGGCGTGTGGGATTGTGAATTGGAGAACAACATTCAACAAGATCAAAATGTAATCTGTTCAATTTTCACAAAGACGGCTGGAATTCAGTCGGACCTGCATTGCAGAACAGTAGAGTACTGTAGCTCTTTTTCGCCATGCACAACTAAAGAATGTATGAGCTAGCCTATTAGATTTCCCTCACAGGTAGATGCTTACACTTTCCAGAATAACACATTTGTGTGTGCACAGGTTCTTAGTAGTTTTGTTGACGGCAAGTGTAGTTTTGTTGACTTTTGTTTGCCAGAGAAATGTGTGAAACACATTCAAAAACAGATGTCAGTAGATCATAATTTGGAGTGATCCAACATTTCACACAGAAAAACTAGACACCTGTTGCAATCTTGTTAGCTATTATTATAAAAACAATATTAACTTAGTGTATTGCTTACCACAAAATGTTGTTGATATCAAAAGACTGATGAGGCAAACTGACATTCACCTGATAAAATGCCATGATTCATTAAAAAAAATATCAATGACAACTCCAGCATGGCCATAACACCTATGTTCATAATTTACTGATGTGCCTCCAAGAAGGGTAATGCTGCATCTGGGGAAAAAATGTAAGGTTTAAAAGGCAGCTACGGGAAATAAATGTTGCAGAACAGGAAATGTTTGGCACATACTTCTTCAGAGACCGTTTAAGTCCAAAATAAACAACACAAATTAATGTAGCCTTTAAGCTTTTTAATTAAACAAGAACATTGCGATAGAACAAGAAGCACAAATTGAAGAACTACACTCTGTTGAAGTTTGGACCCTAAGATTTTCACTGTATCCGCAATTACACCTGCAACCCTGTACATGTGACTATTAAATACTGAATCTGAATCACTCTGGTGATTATACTGCAGGAGAAGCCATGAGACTACCCAAATCAGGGTTGGAGTAACTGAAATTACTTTCCAATAGGAAGATCCTGAATTAAAAAGTAGTTGACCCCCAATCCTGATCCAGGTCGACAGATTAAAACCATGTTCTCTTGAGAGCATACTGTACCTGACAGTGGAGGATGTTTCACTGACACACCTCACTGAACATAGTTCCACAGATTCACTTTATGAATTGCCGGTCCACAGATTTTCTGGGAGCCTTCAGACACACAACCGGCTTGTATGCATGGCTGTTAGGACTGCAATGCTGCTACCTCCCAAATAGACCATGTATGACATTCCATGACTTGAAACGACTTTAGACCCTGTACTTGATATGCTGTGTATCATGTAATAAGGGTTTGTATAGTCCCAGTATGTCTGATCAGAGGAAGGGAGGATCATAGAGGGAGGAAGCTAAACTCAGTGAGCAGCAGTCCTGAACAGCAGAGACCCTCTTCTCCGTTCAAGTCAATTATCTCACCATCCCCCATCATGTCGCCCCTCTGCAACACAGAGATATGACAGAATGGGGAATGGTGGGATAATGCAGCATTCCTAAGACAACACAGAGGAACCCTGGGCTGCCCTACATAACGACCGTACAGCTAACGACATGGAATTGTGACAAAGTTGAATACTGTTGTATATTACTGTAGCCACAGTGAAAGGTGTGAACATGTGAGAAAATCAACTCCTTTTGGAGGAATGTCTCCTGCGACGGCTGGTGTGACTGTTTCGCCGTGTGAGCTCAGATGGCTCGGAGTGTGACCGCTCGTGCAACTTCAGGAGACGCAGGTACCTGAAGGCTTTTCCACACTGGCCACAGCTGTGGCCCTCCCCTGTGTGTTTAAACTTGTGCTCCCTCAGGTGCGTGTGTAGTTTGTAGGTCTTCCCACACTCGTCGCAGCTGTAAGGGCGTTCGTTCGAGTGCAGCCCACGCTTGTGTATGCGCAGGCCCCCGCTGTCTTTAAAGGTCTTGTCGCATATGTCGCATCTGTAAGGTTTCTCTGAAGAGTGCCTGCGTACGTGGGCCTGGAGTAGGCTGTTGTTGCCAAACATCTTCTGGCAGACAGGGCAGGGGAGTTTGGGACTGGGGTCATGGTCTTTTTGGTGTCTCTTTAGGTCAAACTCATAGACAAAGGTCCTTCCGCACTGGGCACACAGGAACTGGCGGTTCCCGATGTGGTAGCCCATGTGTCTCTTTAACAAGCTTGGCATAAAGAAACGCAACCCACACTGCTCACAGGCGTACGGGCGGTCCGTGGTGTGCCAGCGCTGGTGGGAGGACAGCTGGAATTGGGTTGGGAAGCTCTTCGGACAATGAGTGCAGAAATAGGTATTCTCACTTGTATGACAATCCATGTGTCGTTTGCAGTACTGTACCTGTGTGAAGCCCTTTCCACATATGGTGCATTTGTATGGTCTCGCATCCGTGTGGACGCGATGGTGATTCTGAAGGCCAACCTTTCTCCGAAAGCATTTGCCGCACTCGTCGCAGCTAAAGGGCCGCACGTCAGAGTGAATTTTCATATGGTTGGTCAGGAGTGCCAACGTCCTGAAGAACCTGCTACAATCGGTGCACTTGAAAGGTTTCTCTCCGGTGTGTATGCGGAGGTGATCCTCCAGCCGCCCCCGAGACAGAAAACGCTTCCCACACTCCTGGCAGGAGTTGGTTGCAGGTTCTCTCTTTTTCGAGCACGCTACTCGTAGTGGCTTTTGCACCCTCTTCCTTTGGATAATAGAACTCTCAAAGAGATCGACCTCTGTTTCCTGACCACCGATCACCACACTGCTCCCGAGACCTGTGTCGGCCGACTCCATCTCCTTGTCCAAATGATCGTTTTGTGGAAGGGGTGGCAAGGACTGGAGCGATAAAGTGTAACTGGCAATATGGGGGACCCACTGGTCGACACTCGTCAGCTCGACCGGCTGGTTATCCGTGGCAGGAATGACTAGCTGTGAAGGAGAGGCTTCAGTGATGGAAGTACTCATCAGTGATAGAAGCTGTTGCTGTCTCATCGTTTGCAGCATACTCCTTACTGTTGGTGCCCCTTTTGATGGTGCCCCTCCCACTAGTCCGCTAACACCTTGAGTACTAGAGCAGACCACGGCACTCTCTGGCAGTACATCCTCATCTTCTCCAGCATGGTCACAGTCATCTGACATCATTCCCAGATCCTCCAAGTTACTGAAGGGGGCAGGGTTCATGACGCTTAGAGCGGCTTCTAATGATTCTGATGGCTCGTCAAAATCTGGCTCCATTGATGGCATTCCACAAGCGAGGCGGAAGGACAGCGAGGACAGCACACAGTCACCCACCGAAGTCGTGACAGGTACTGAGAGAAAGGGACAAATATAGAAAAATTACATTCTGATTGGTTGATTGTGAAAGCCTAGGAATGAGCATGTTGACATTAATACCATTGAAAAACTATTTCACATTCCTGTAAATACAGCTAGTTCAAAGTGATCCATGAGAGTTTGGGGAAAACTACATTGTACTTTGTTCAGCTGTTGATAATTCTACTTAACATTAAACAGGAAGGAGAAGATATGATTAAAGTAAGCCTACCAAACTGATTCTTATTTAGCAGGTTCTGGTGCTGGAGGAGGATCTTCAGGTGCTCAGGGTCAGACACAGACTGTCCACACTCCTCCAGGTCAGAGGGGGCAGCACTGATAATGGACGCTATCTGAGAAGAAGAGGTAGAAGCTAAGATCAGCATCCAGGGAGTTTCTTAGAGTGCGCAGGATAAACAACATTATGAAATGTGTTGGCACGTATAAAGTTGTCTAACAATGTCAACATTAGATATGATTGGTGAATTGTTAGTTATAGACTTGTTGTGTAACAGTTCATTACCTGGGAGAGATCTGGCACAGATAGCAGTCGTTCCAGTTTGAGGACCAAGCCTCCCACAAGGGCCTGCAGTGCTGTGTCATACTTGGAGCCATACTGTGTATGGAACTCCTCCTACAGGGAAGGAAACAATAAGTTTAAGTCAGTGTCTTTGAAATGACAAAGTGGACAGTGTGAGAGGAAAGGGAGAAAGTGTGCCGAACCTGGAAGAAGTGCTTCCTCTCGTAAGGGTTTTTCAGCAGGGTTTGGACCAGCGCCACAAAGTTAGCCTGCGACTCCTCCACTTCTGCATCTTGCTGCTGTAATCAGGATTTGTAGGGGTGACAGGGTTTGTAGAAGTCATAAGTCCCAACCTGAAAACAACTTTTTTATCTCTTACCCCATCCATGTTTGCCCTTTGCAGATCTAAGGAGTCAGATGAGTGACAGCAAAGCAAGACAGATGGCCAAAAGCTCCCACAACCCCCACTAGAAGGTGTTAACACGTCGTTTACACTTATCCAGTACCCTCAGATCTGTACACTACAGAGCTAAAGGCTATTTTCAAACCAGACTAATGTGCAAATGTTACTCTCTTAAGTAGTCGTCCGAGAATGGTATTGACAGAAATATTTTTGTATGCTGTGTTACAGGTGTGAGTTGTTCACTGGTATGGGGTGGAATTTCCACACAAGAGAGAAATATTCTTACCCCCAAAATGTTCATCTTTTCCAGGAGACGTGGGATGTCCTGAAGGTTGGGTGGGTCCTTGCGGAACAACTCCAAGATCATCTAAAATAATGGGACAAAATTGTATAGGATTTTTCTAATACACAAATGTGTCAAAACCACATATCATGTCACTCACCCTTGCTCTCAGGCCCAGGATGAGTTGAGCCCTCTGTTTGTAACTCAGCAACTTTGGAACAGCTTCAGTCACCACAGTTACAAACTCCTCGACCTTCCCATAATGCATCACATTGCGTTGATTCACCACATGCCATACAAATGAATACATCAGCCGCAGGGGAGAAACCAATAGTCGCAAAGAGGAGAGAGGAAGTGGGGGAGCTATAGCAAGACGATAGAACAACATGTTAGGGTGTGTGGCTTCATCCTCTAGGTTCTTTAGCAACAAATACCTCCAGCAACATAGCTAACTAGCTAGCCAACTTAAATTTAGAAGGCATGCCGAAATAGACATTAGTTTTACACTAAGTTATCCATTGAAGATAGTCGCTAGATAGCTAGCGCTCTGCACTGCAGTGACTTGGGTCTGTAGCCAGGTGCACATTTGTAAAATTGGTTAGATTGCTAATACATGGTTAGCAAGTGTCGTATAATGTAACCTACCCGTACTGGCTGTCCTCTTCTTGACTCGTTTGTCCATGCCGGAATGTTACCAAATATGTACGATAGGCAGAAATCTAACAGTAAAGGTAACTAGCATGATAGATAGCTATCACCAACTTACTAACGATTTATGAAAATGGCGACAATAGATGTAAACGGAACCAAAACCAGAACAGTTTTGACCAGACTATTAACAATAAGATTGGCAGCATAAGATCATTACTGCCACCTATCGTCCTGGAATAAGAGCCGCAATTGAATCCTACTGCTCTTTTCTTGAAATTACATTTGAGATTAAAACACAAATTTCATAATTTTTCTGTATATATTTGGTTGAGTATTACTTTTTATTGCGGCTTAATACACTTTAAATGTATTATAAAAAAGTCATCACACAGAACCGTTCTAGCATACATTTGGTTTCCCTTGCTGTGAATAAAATAGCAAAACAAGTGAGTAGTGGCACACAATTGTGACTATTTGCCTTTATCCAACATCAAATGTTGTGCATATTTTTTTATAAAGGCTTCTGGCAATCATTGACTACTCTCAAAAAGAGATTAGTGAGTAGCTGTCAATTTACATCTTATGTCATTAGAATTTCAACCTATACAAAAAAAAAAAAAAAGAAATACGTTTTAATGACACAATCATGAATTGTTATCTAACAGGAGATATGTTTGTTGCTGCATTAATTAAGCCAGACATTATACTATTTTTCAGTGTTCAGTCTATTTAGGAGATCCTGAATTATGGTCCAAAATGGTCAAAAATCTAAAGTCTACAACAAAAAATGAGGAATATTATTACAGCTATTGGCAATTTTTCCGGACATTAAAAATAGCATCCCAGTCAGTGTGTGTGGAAGGCAGCCAATGTGCAGAAAATCAACTCATTTTGGAGGAATTTCTCCTGCGACGGCTGGTGTGACTGTATTTCCTTGGTTGCTCAGATCGCTCCCCTGAGTGCAACCGCTCATGCGCCTTCAGAAGACGTGGTAACTTGAAGACCTTTCCACACTGGTCACAGGGGTGCCCCTCCGCCGTGTGGTGGATAATTATGTGCTCCTTCAGGTGCTGATTCAGTTTGTACGTCTTCCCACACATGTCGCAGTGGTAAGGGCGTTCACCCGTGTGCAGCCGTTTGTGACTGCTCAAGCTGCTGCTCTGTTTAAAGGTCTTGTCGCATATGTCACATCTGTAAGGTTTTACAGAGGTGTGCGTAAACATGTGGGCCTTGATGAGTCCGTTGCTGCCAAACACCTTCTGGCAGACAGGGCATGGGATCTTGGGCTTGGGGCCATGGTCCCTTTGGTGTTTCTTCAGGTCAAACTCATAAACAAAAGTCTTTCCACACTGGGCACACAGGAACGGGCGGTTCCCAATGTGATAGCCCATGTGCCTCTTCAGCCCACTGGGATGAAAGAAGCGCATCCCACACTGCTCACAGATGAACGGGCGCTCCATGGTGTGCCAGCGCTCGTGGACAGACAGCTTGTATTGGGTTGGGAATCTCTTTGGACAATGAGTGCAGGGAAAGTTATTTTCACTTGCATGAGACTGGATGTGTATTCTGCAATAGAATGCTTGGCTGAAGCCCTTTCCACAGATGGTGCATTTGTGTGGTTTCGCACCCGTGTGGATGAGCTGATGCTTCTTCAGGTCAGCCTTTTTCCGAAAGCCCTTGTCACACTCATCACACTTAAATGGCCGCGCTTCAGAGTGATTTTTCATATGAGTGGTCATGCCTCCTAAGGACCTGAAGGCCCTGCCACACTCAGTGCACTTGAACGGTTTCTCTCCTGTGTGAATGCGGAGGTGATTTTCCAGCTGAGACGGATAGACGAAACTCTTCCCACACTCCTGGCAAATTATGGTTGCCTCTGGGATTTTCCTCTTCGAGGGTACCGTTATTCTTTGTGGCTTGGGCGCCCATCTCCTTCGGATAACAGCCCTCTCAAAGAGATTGGCTTCTGTTTCCTGACCCCCAATTAACACACTGCTTCCAAGACATGTGTCACCTGACCGGATCTCCTTGTCTACATCATTGTTTTGTGGAAGGGGTGGCAAGGAAGGGAGCGAGATCGAGTTACTTGCAATGTGGGAGACCCACTGGTGGAAACTCGCTACTTTGACCGGTGGATTACACGGTTGGTTCCCAATGGTGACCGTGGCAGGGATGACTAATTTGACTATCTGTGAAGGAGAGGATTTGGTGAAGGAACTACTCATCAGTGATACAAGCGGTTGGTGTCTCTCTGTTGGCAGCATACTCCTTACTGTTGGTGCCCCTTTTGATGGTGACCCTCCCACTAGTCTGCTAACACCTTGAGGACTAGACGCGCTCTCTGGCAGTGCATCGTCTTCTTCACTGTCACACACTGCATTTTTCGCCCCACTTCCGTTATCCTTGGCACCCTCTTCTCTCTGCAGAGTACTATCTTCTCCAGCATGGGGTGAGTCATCTGACATCATTCCCAAATCCTCCAGGTCACTGAAGGAGGCAGGTTTCATAACACTTAGAGCAGCTTCTAATGATTCTGATGGCTTGTCAAAATCTGGCTCCATTGATGGCATTCCACAGGCGAGGCGGAAGGACAGCGAGGACAGCACACAGTCACCCACAGAAGAAGTGAGAGGTACTGAGAAAAAATAAAATATGAAAAATATTGAAGTTCTTTACATTAAAAAGACTAAGCTTTTTATATATATTCCTGTTTTAAAAAATCATTAAATGGTTTATAATGAACTGAAAGGTCCCGTATGTAGCTTTGTGCCCGACCCAACCAAATGTACATAGAAATGTGAGTTATAGATCTGTCTTTCTAATTGTAAGCAAGTCTGAAAAGTGGTATATCAGTTCTATGCGTGCTATTTCTATGCCTTCCGTCCTTAAGTTTAGCTTTTGCATCTTTTTATTTAAGGTTTTGTAAACTTGTAATGTTCTTTGTCTAGCTGTTTATAAATGTACTGTACATACACAGGGAGGATAACAGACAATGATTGAAGTAGAGACTCCAAAGCTTCCTATGGACTTTTTTCAAGCCTACCATTTCTGTTGAACTGGGTTTTATTTAGCAATTTCTGGTGATGGAGGAGGATCTTCAGCTGCTCAGGGTCAGACATAGACTGCCCACACTCCTCCAGGTCAGAGGGGTCAGCACTGATCATAGATGCTATCTGAGAAGGAGAGGAAGAACCAAAGATCAGCAAAAGGGAGGTGGCTTAGCATGTGAGGTAAAGACAATAATATGGCATGTGACATAAATTGTTATCTAATAATGACAGAATTTAGGTATGATCAGTGAACTGCTAGTTATAGACTTGTCATTTACCAGTTCAATACCTGGGAGAGATCTGGCACAGATAACAGTTGTTCCAGTCTGAAGACCAAGCCTCCCACAAGGGCCTGCAGTGCTGTGTCATACTTCGAGCCATACTGTGTATGGAACTCCTCCTACAGGGAAGGAAAGAGTGACAGTGTCTATAAGAGAACCTACCTGAATGACGAGCCGCTAAATGCAAGTCAGAAGAAATGAAGAGAGAGGAAGTATGTCAAACCTGGAAGAAGTGCTTCCTCTCATAAGGGTTTTTCAAAAGGGTTTGGACCAGCGACACAAAGTTAGCCTGTGACTCCTCCACTTCCACATCTTGCTGCTGTAACACAGATTGTGAATAATTTGATACAAGTATAACTTTTCTGGTTATCTGAATTAAGCTGTTAAAATGAGTAGCTGTTACACACTTTGAATGTATGTGTAACCGATGTAAAATGGCTAGCTAGTTAGCGGTGGTGCGCGCTAATAGCGTTTCAATTGGTGACGTCACTCGCTTTGAGACCTTGAAGTAATGGTTCCCCTTGCTCTGCAAGGGCCGCGGCTTTTGTGGAGCGATGGGTAACGATGCTTCCTGGGTGACTGTTGATGTGTGCAGGGGGTTCCTGGTTCGAACCCGGCGAGGGGACGGACTAAAGTTATACAGTTACATATGCAGGAGAGAGAAAAATGTACTTACCCCTGAGGATGCACTGATGTTCATGTTTCCCAGGAGACTTTGGATGGCCTGAGGGTTAGGTGGACAACCCTTGCGGAACATCTCCAAGATCATCTAAATAATGGGAATCATTGCGATATTGATTAAACTTGCATCTTCCCCGCCCACCTTACACACATCTAGTTTCTACTGGCATTGATACAAATGTGTCAATCAAAGCATAATAAACTACCCCTCCCATGACCACACAACATGTCACTCACCCTTGCTCTCAGGCCCAGGATGAGTTGAGCCCTCTGTTTGTAACTCAGCAACTTCGGAACAGCTTCAGTCACCACAGTTACAAACTCCTCGACCTTCCCATAGTGCATCACATTGCGTTGATTCACAACATGCCATACAAATGAATACATCAGCCGCAGGGGAGAAACCAATAGTCGCAAAGAGGACAGAGGAAGAGGGGGACCTATGGAAAGAAGAGAGAACAGAAAAAATGTTAGGCAGTAGTTACATAAAAAATGTTTTTGTCTACAACATCAAGGCTATACAAAATATTATGATAAGACTATAACACAGATGGGCGTTATACTCTTTGGCTTTAATATATTTAGCAGCAATAGATAGCTACATTTAGAAAAGAAAGCCAACATGACATTAACATGAAATGAATGTAGTTAGCTATACTAGTAAATTACTTTACAGTTCGCTGCCTGTAAGTTGAATTTGAGCTACTCTAGCTAACGTTAGCCGGGGTAAATAGCATAGACAGTTAAGAAGAAAAAAACTGCCCTACCCGTACTGACAGAAGCTTTGA
This sequence comes from Oncorhynchus clarkii lewisi, assembly GCF_045791955.1. Lineage (NCBI taxonomy): Eukaryota > Metazoa > Chordata > Actinopteri > Salmoniformes > Salmonidae > Oncorhynchus > Oncorhynchus clarkii. The sequence continues at coordinate 11,908,783 of NC_092167.1, forward strand.
CTCGTTTGTCCATGATGGAAAAGTTGTTATCAAATGTATGTATGGATAATAAACAACAAATCTAACAACATACAGCAGTATATCAACATGCAATAAAATTAATAAATGTGGAAATGGCAACAACAACGGTACATCCAGAAAGTAATTAGTGTGTCGTCAGCAACACTAAAAAAGTACTTCCGGATCAAGGTTTCGGGGAAAATGTAAAAATAAGAGTAACGTAAACTTCTACATCGCCTTGGTCCGTACAATTGCCCTTATTTTAGCGCCCCAAAAACGTAATACTTCCAGTATTGCATTCAGGACTTCTTTAATTATTTTTGCAAGTAGTAAGGCTAATATCTTATAGTCATTATTAAGAAGACAAATTGGACGCCAGTTATTGATGAGCAGCACTTCTTTTTAAGGCTTTAGGTATCAGTGTTATTAACCCCTGACTCACTGTAGGAGGGAGAACATTGTTTTTAATACTCTCTAAAAAAGTATTCAAATAGGAAGGGAGCTACTTGGTCAGAAAATAATTTATAAAATTCTGATGTAATTCCATCAACACCTGGTGATTTATTGTTCTTTAGATGTTTGATAGACTATAATCTCTTCAACTTTGATGGGTTCATCACACTGTTTAGATTCGATATCACTGATAGAGTGAACAGTATTCAGTGAGTTAAAAAACATATCTGTGGATTCCTGACAATACGTAGAGCTATACAATTTTCTGTAAAAATTGCTACAGGATTTAGCGATTAATTTTTTGGTCATCTGTAATAACACCATCAATGTTTAATTTATGGATAGTGTTATTTTTAGAGTGAAATGTATCAGGTCTAGAGAAATAGGATAAATTCTGTTCTCCCTCCTCAATCCATTTTCTCCTAGATCTAATAGAGGCTCCTTCTGCTTTTAATTTATATATATTATCCAGTTTATTTTGTAACTCAATTAGTTCCATCTTCTCCTCCCTCTGAGAAAGGGAAGTTATCTTAATGATCACCTTTTCCTCCTCAGCTCTTCTGGTCTTAGCAAGATTACTACCATATTTTCTAAGGTATTTCTAAGGTATTTGGACACCTCAAATTTAAAGAACTCCCAGTTCTTGCAATAAGATTTTTCTTCACAAGCCCTTTCCCAAAAGTGCGAGAACAGATCTTTAACCTCAAATTTAACTATATCATTATTTAATAATGAGCTATTTAGCTTCCAGTAGGATGCTCTACCAAGGTTCGTATCAGGGGTAAATATTTTGATATCAATGTGTCATTACATGCCCATTTGACGGTTTGTGTCAAATTTGAATCAGTTTTTAGGGCGGTGCTAAAGTGATCTTAGAAGTAAACAGCGGCTTTGAGAATGATGATCGCATGCAATGATGACGCAAAAAATGACTAGGTTTCCCCCCTTACCCCCGTCACTGTCCAATTCTTGTTTTTAAAGGATGAGAGAAGTGCTACACCTGGTGGAGAGAGATTGTAAGACAGAAATAGTTGCTTTACGCGTGCTGTACGTTACGACATGACACGTCAAGATGTAACGGAGTTTTATCAACTTTTCTCCAATACTATAGAGCCATTACCATGTCGATCAAACCTTGAATAGAAACCTACTTCACACCCCCGATTTTGACGTCAACGCAGTCGCTACAGTCCCATTAGCGGAATGCAGTGAGTTTACGTTACCATATTTAATAGTATAAAAGTAATTCACCTGTATGTATTCATGATGTATGAACAATTATTGTCTGAACGTTAACAATGACACATATTTGTTCATATTTACATTTTTGTAATTTAGTAGATGCCCTTATCCAGAGCGAGTTATAGTTAGAGCATTCATCTTAAAATAGCTAGGTGGGACCAAATATCACAGTCATAGTAAGTACATTTTTCCTCTATAAAGTAGCATTCAGCAAGGTCAGTGTCAACGCTATACAAAATATTACGATAAGACTATACCACAGATATTCACAAAAGGCTTTTAAAATACTAATTGTTGAGGTGGAGTTTCAGATGTTTTTCGGGAGATGAGCAGGGCCTCTACTGTCCTAGCTTCAGGGGGAAGCTGGTTCTACCATTGGGGTGCCAGGACAGAGAAGAGCTTGGACAAATCTGAGTGGGAGCTGCCCTCCCGTAGGGGTGGATGGGCCAAGAGACCAGAAGTGGCAGAATGGAGTGCTCGGGTTGGGGTGTAAGGGTTTGAGCATAGCCTGAAGGTAGGGAGGGGCAGATGTGTGTTGCCACCTGGGTGTCAGAAGGGGTGGAGGAGAAAAGTAGTTGAGTGTCATCCGCATAGCAATGATATGAGAGACCATGTAAGGATATGACAGAGCCGAGTGACTTGGTGTATAGACAGAAGAGGGCCCAGAACCAAGCCCTGGTGGACATCGGTAGTGAGAGTATGTGGTGCAGACAAAGATTGTCTGCATGTCACCTGGAAGGAGCGGCCTGCCAGGTAGGATGCAATTCAAGAGTGTACAGAGCCTGAGATGCCCAGTTCTCAGAGGGTGGAGAGGAGGATCTCATGGTTCACGGTTTTGAAGGAAGAGGATAGATCTAGGACAGGTAGTCCCAAACTGGGGTATGCCCAGGGGTATGCGCAATGCCATCAGGGGTATGCCAAATAAAACTGTGAGTCACATTTAAAAACAGTCCATTTATATTTTCCAACAGGGCTATACATTTGTGTGAGTTTTTTTTCTCACCTGAGTAGCCTCGTTTCACTGCCCCAAATAAAACTAACCATCTAGTGTTCAGCGAAATAACAACACAATGTCAAATACAGGTAGCCTAGTCAAATAATTAACATCCAATCACATTAACCATTACTCTCTTGCAGGAATTCCACTAACGGTCCGTATGTAGCCAAACCTAGCTGCTGCTCATGTTGGTATCTGTACTGATGTCACAAAAGCCATGACAGGGAGACATAGTGGAGTGGTAACGCGCGTGCAAGCAGTTGCTCCCAACGCCACTTGGGTACACTGCAGCATCCACCGAGAGGCGGTGCTGCCAAGGCGTGAAAGATGTTTTGGACACTACAGTGAAAATGGTTAACTTTGTTAAAGCAAGGCCCCTGAACTCTTGTATATTTTCTGCACTATGCAATGATATGGGCAGCGACCATGTAACGCTTTTACAACATGGTAAAGTGCACTGGTTATCAAGGGGCAAAGTATTGACACGTTTTATGAGAGACGAGCTTAAAGTTTTCTTTACTGACCATCATTTCACTTGTCTGCATGATAAACAAGTTTCTCTCGCGACTGACCTATCTGGGTGATGTTTTTTCTTGCCTAAATGATCTGAATCTAGGATTACAGGGACTCTCCACAACTGTATTCAATGTGCAGAACAGAATTGAGGCTATGATTAAGAAGTTGGAGCTCTTCTCTGTCTGCATTCACACATTCACAAGGACAACACACAGGTCTTTCCATCATTCTATGATTTTTTTGTGTGCAAATTAACTCAAGCTGACGGACAATGTCAAATGTGACATGGCGAAGCACCTGAGTGAGTTGGGTGCGCAATTACGCAGGTACTTTCCTGAAACTGATGACACAAACAACTGGATTCGTTATCCCTTTCATGCCTTGCCTCCAGTCCACTTACCGATATCTGAACAAGAGAGCCTCATCGAAATTGCAACAAGCGGTTCTGTTAAAATTGAATTTAATCAAAAGCCACTGCCAGATTTCTGAGTATCCTGCCTTGGCAAATCGCACTGTTAAGACACTGATGCCCTTTGCAATCACTTACCTATGTGAGAGTGGATTCTCGGCCCTCACTCACATGAAAACTAAATACAGGCACGGACTGTGTTAGGAAAATTATTTAAGACTGAGACTCTCCAATACAACCCAACATTGCAGAGTTATGTGCATCCTTTCTCATTAACCTGTGGTGAGTTATTCATAATTTTCGATTAACAAATAAGGTTTTATATGTAAGATGGTTAAATAAAAAGCAACATGAGTAGAATGTGAGTAGATTACCTTGAAAACAACAATCTTGGACACAGTCCCCAGTTCTTATTATACCTCAGTGATCCAGTTAGTGTTGCTGCCATGAGTCAGAAAGTAATCCTAGCGTGCTGGAATTTGACGTGTAGACTATGAAAAACAATGTAAAAACCTATAGCGCAGGATAGGCCTACTCTTGAATACACAAATACCTTTTAGGCCTACACAAATGTCTGGATGATTTATACACTTTGAACACTTGCTCTGCCAGTGTTAATTTTCTGCGTTCTGTCTGAACCAACCTTACCTAATTTAGTATTGTGATCTATATCTGTCTATATTAGTTATTATGCTGTTACTAAGCAGTAATGTATTACGGCAGTGTTATGTTACAACACCTAATAGATAGTGCACATGCACACTATTAGGCAGGGGGCTGTAGGACACAAGATGTTCTTACTAAACTACACTAACTGTACTCCCGTCTCCTGCCTGGTAGTTTTCTCCACAACACAAATATTACAGTGGCGATGAGGTGATTAAGCTTCTTTTAAACAGACATTGCTTGAAGGGAAGAATTTTGTGTGAGTAAATGAAACTCAGTATCATGATGTAAATCGTCAGTGATTTTGTTCCACCAGTAGAAGACTGTTTATTCTAAGCACTGCTAGCAGGTACAGTGTTCGAGAGCTGCCAAGTAGCAAGCCTATTGGAGTCGAGAATAGCGACACTGCCCTCTGATGGTTAAATTTGAACCCATCGAAAAGAGGCATCTCAGTTGAGAAATATTGTTTTAAAAAAAAGAGAAAAAAAAAAAGAAGAAACGTGCAGACAATGAAGAAATTGCAGAAACTCTGAAATGGAGAAAGTGAATAAAAATAAAAATTAAGCAATACAAGGAATGAGGAAACTGAAAAATTAACTGTGAAAATGGCAACCATTGGTCGAGTACCCGAGTTTGAGGCTACAAAAGAGGATTTTGATTCCTATTTAGAGTTTTGAGCATTGGCTGGCTGCAAATTAAATCAAAGATGCAGATGTATTTCTTAGTGTTTTGGGTCCAACTGAGTATGGATTGCTGAAAGGTCTCATTGAACCAAAAAAAAGCAGTTTAGTTGACCTATGCAGAACTGACTGAAACTCTTTCAAGGCATTTCAAGCCCAAACCAATTCTCATTGCAGAACGTTTCAAATTCTTCCAACGTCACCAGAGTCAAGGGGAAACTGTGTCTGACTACATCCTTGCTTTGAAAAGACTGGCAGGTACATGTGAGTGTGCACAATTTCTTGATGATGCTCTCCGAGACAAGTTTCTATGTGGTCTCACAAGTGAAGCATATCACAGAAGGCTTCTGTTAGAGAAGGACCTGACTTTCAAGAAAGCCTGTGATATCGCACTTGGACTCCAGCTTGCCCACAGGGATACAATTGAGCTATCAGGACATGCAGAACGTCAGTAAGGATTACACAAGGTCAGTGACACACGTGGAGGAAGAGGCTCACAAAAGTCACACTTTTCTCAGTCCCGTCCTCAACGCTACACAAGAACACAGCAGCCTATATCACAAAGGACTAAGCCAAGTTGCTACAGATGTGGGGGAGATAATCATCAGCCCAGTGAATGCCGATTCCAAAATGAAAAGTTCCACAATTGTGGAAAGGTTGGACATTTACAGAGAGTATGTAAAGCTCCAAAATGCACAGCAAGAGCGCACAAGGTGTCAGACGCAGCACAAGAAGAGGAAGGCACAGCTGGATCAGTATTGGAACTGTTCACAGTGTACACAGCTCAACAACAAAAAGATGGAATCTATCTCAACATGGACTTAGCTGGAAATCTGGAGCGTCTGTATCTCTTGTTCCTGAGAGAATCTACAAAGAAAAACTGAACGAGTGCCCACTTCAGCCAACTTCCATCCGCCTTTCACCATACACTGGTGACACTATTCCTGTGTTAGGGCAGATCCAGGTACCAGTCTGGTATGAGGGGAAGGAGTGGACGCTACCGCTTATCATTGTTAAAGGAGAGATACCAGCCTGCTAGGCAGAAACTGGTTACAGAACATCAAGCTGAACTGGGGAGAAATCATTAGTCTGAGAAATGACAAACCAGTGAGTCAGGCTACACTCACTAACATGCTGGAGAAGCACAAAGATATTTTTAAAGATGGCTACCTACGGCGAGAAAGAAAACTTCACTAGTAAAAGTCAGAGTGCAAGAAGGAATCAAGCCTATCTTTCATATGCTCTTAAGGAAGCAGTAGAGAAGGAACTGGACCGCCTACAGAAGAATAACATCATCACAAAAGTGGAAAGGAGCGACTGGGCTGCTCCGATTGTTGTAGTCCCAAAGAAAGACAAGACCGTCAGAACGTGTGGAGACTACAAGGTCACAGTAAATCACTGCATACTACCAGAGGAATATCCACTACCAAACGCTGAAGATCTGTTTGCCACTCTAGCGGGTGGGAAGGTTTTCAGTAAGCTGGACCTGTCATTCTCTTATCAGCAACTGAAGCTGGATCCAGAGTCAGAATACTATCTGACCATCAATACACACAACGGGCTATTCAGATTCAATCACTTGGCCTATGGAATCTCGACAGCTCCAGCGCTATTCCAACACACAATGGATTAGATCTTGGACGGCATAGACAATGTTGTGTGTTTCATGGACGACATCCTCGTGCAAGCACCAACCATTGAAGAGCACCTTGTAGTGCTGGACAAAGTGATGTCAAGACTGGAGAAATACGGAGTGAGAATGAAACGCAGCAAGTGTGAGTTTCTCCAGGACTCAGTGGAGTATCTCGGATACAAGATTGATGCACAATGCATGCACCCAACCAACAGCAAGGTGGAAGCAATCGTAAACGCACCAGAACCCACAAATGTCTCAGAGCTGAGGTCATTTTTGAGGCTCCTGAACTATTACGGAAAGTTTGTGGCAAACTTGTCCACATTGTTGCATCCACTTCACCAACTGCTGGAGGCCAATACAAAGTGGAATTGGCCTCCACAATGCGAATAAGCATTCAAGACTTGCAAACAGTGTCTGCTAAAGAGCAAGAGGCTTTCCCACTACGACTCAGAGATGAAGCTGAGACTCGCGTGTGATGCATCTCCATAAGGAGTAGGAGCCGTCATATCAGATGTTCTACCGTCAGGTGACACCCCTATTGCATATGCATCACGGACTCTGTCACCAAGTGAGAAAAATTATGTTCAAATTGAGAAGGAAGCCCTGAGCATAATATTCAGACTGAAGAAGTTTCACAAATACCTATACTGAAGGAAGTTCCAACTGCTGACAGATCACAAGCCTCTGTTGGCCATCCTGGGACCAAAATCAGCCATACCAACCCTGGCTGCACTTTGAATGCAACGTTGGGCACTGATACTGCTAGCCTATGACTACGAGATTGAGTACAGACGACCCAGTCACCACTTAAATGCCGAAGCACTATCAAGACTACCATGCAAAAGTGACTCAGACAGTGAAGATGATAGAGCAGTCTTCCAGATCTCTCTCATCGACAAACTGCCCATATCTGCTTCAGACATAGCAGAGGAAACGAGGAAATACCCAGTGCTTTCAAAAGTCTTGGACTTAACATTGGCCGGCTGGCCAACCTTCATTAACAGCAATAACCTTTGTCCATTCATCAACAAGAAAGACCTGTTGTGTACTGATCAAGGATGTGCTCTGTGGGGATCAAGAGTGGTGGTACCTCACAAATTCAGGGGGAGAATGCTATCTGTCTTGTATGAGGGACATCCAGGGATCACTCGAATGACAGCACTCACCCGCAGTTATCTGTGGTGGCCTGGACTGGATCAGGACATTCAGTAGCATGTAAGCCACTGCTCAACCTGTGAAGCTGTTCGCAACAAGCCTGCTACTGCACCTCTTCATCCATGGTCCTGGGCTGCTACACCATGGGAATGCATCCATGTGTATTACACTGAGAATGACAAGCAACATTTCCTTGTTGTCGATGTCCATTCCAAATGGATGGAAGACCATCAATCTTCTCAGACACCTGTTTGCATCCTTTGGACTAGTCAAGGAGTTCGTCTCGGACAATGGCCCTCCTTTCACGTCGATTTTGAAATGTTTCTCAAGAACAACAGAGTAAGGGGCATCCTGTCACCACCTTACCATCTGGCATCAAACGGAGCAGCGGAGAGAGCCGTGCAAACCTTTAAGAAGGCCTGGACTAGACTCGAGGTTCAGTCTGTGCCCACCCACCAACAGCTTCCCTGTTTCCTGTTTACTTACCATAACACACCACACACAGTAACGGAACTATCTGAACTTTTTCTGAAACACCAACCACGTACCTGCCTGACATTGTTGAAACCAGACTTGTCAAACACTGTGGCAAAGCACCAGCTACAGCAGAAGAAAGCTAATGACAGACACTCAAAGGACGTCAGGGAATGAAAGAGGGAGAGAGTGTAATGGTATGTGATTTCAGACACCCCAAGCACCTGTGGACATCAGGTGTGATCTTGCAACGCAGAGAAACTTTGACTTACCACGTCCAAGTTGGTTATCGCCATGTCAATGTTCATGTGGATCATATGCTATGGTCCAACGCCCCGGCAGAGACATGCAGAGAGAACAAGGACAATAACGACCCCCGGGACTATTCTCCTGACTGTGGACGTATGGGAGAGACAGAGCCTGACCTTCCATCTGAACCTGTCCCACCACCGGAAGCCAAGGAGGAGCGAATATATCCTGTTCGACAGTGAAGGGCACCTCAAAGCTTGACCTGTGAGTTGAGCTGTTTCAGGAGGTAACGAACAGTAAAACAAACAAACACACAAACAAACGTAATATGTCCTAGATAAAAATAAAGAAAAGGGACAATACCTGGATTAGTTATTTGGACACAAGTTCCATCTTCGGGGCGAAATAATACCCTGGATTTGTGCTGGGCTCTGGAAGGTCTGCTTTAACCCTTTAGTTGAGAAATGTTTAAGAATGCATTGTTCAGATATTGCATTAGTATTTACCTTGTTGTCTAGGAGTTAAACACTACGGGGGGAGGAGTGTAGCATCGGTGATCTATAGCTGTCTATATTAGTTACTATGCTGTTACTAAGCAGTAATGTATTACGGCAGTGTTATGTTACAACACCTAATATATTGTGCACATGCACAGTTTTGGGCCGGGGAGCTGTAGGGCACGAGATGTATTTTTTTGTGTTTTTTTGTAAATATATATATCTATACAGTATGCATACATACATATAACAATATACACATATACAGTGGGGAGAACAAGTATTTGATACACTGCCGATTTTGCAGGTTTTCCTACTTACAAAGCATGTAGAGGTCTGTAATTTTTATCATATGTACACTTCAACTGTGAGAGATGGAATCTAAAACAAAAATCCAGAAAATCACATTGTATGATTTTTAAGTAATTAAATTGCATTTTTATTTGCATTCACAGTGGGTCAGAAGTTTACATACACTCAATTAGTATTTGGTAGCATTGCCTTAAAATTGTTTTACTTGCGTCAAACATTTTGGGTAGCCTTCCACAAGCTTCCCACAATAAGTTCGGTGAATTTTGGCCCATTCCTCCTGACAGAGCTGGTGTAACTGAGTCAGGTTTGTAGGCCTCCTTGCTCGCACACGCCTTTTCAGTTGGGATTGAGGTCAGGGCTTTGTGATGGCCACAATACCTTGACTTTGTTGTCCTTAAGCCATTTCGCCACAACTTTAGAAGTATGCTTGGAGTGTCCATTTGGAAGACCCATTTGCGACCAAGCTTTAACTTCCTGACTGATGTCTTGAGATGTTGTTTCAATATATCCACATAATGTTCCTTCCTCATGAAGCCATCTATTTTGTGAAATGCACCAGTCCCTCCTGCAGCAAAGCACCCCCAAAACATGATGCTGCCACCCCCGTGCTTCACGGTTGGGATGGTGTTCTTCAGCTTGCAAGCCTCCTCCTTTTTCCTCCAAACATAACAATGGTCATTATGGCCGAACAGTTCTATTTTTGTTTAATCAGACCAGAGGACATTTCTCCAAAAAGTACGATCTTTGTCCCCATGTGCAGTTGCAAACCGTAGTCTGGCTTTTTTATGGTGGTTTGGAGCAGTGGCTTCTTCCTTGCTGAGCGGCCTTTCAGGTTATGTCGATATAGGACTCGTTTTACTGTGGATATAGATATTTTTGTACCCGTTTCCTCCAGCATCTTCACAAGGTCCTTTGCTGTTGTTCTGGGATTGATTTGGACTTTTTGCACCAAAGTACATTCATCTCTAGGAGACAGAACGCGTCTCCTTCCTGAGCGGTATGACGGCTGCTTGGTCCCATGGTGTTTATACTTGCGTACTATTGTTTGTACAAATGAACGTGGTACCTTCAGACGTTTGGAAATTGCTCCCAAGGATGAACCAGACTTCTGGAGGTCTACAGTTTTTTTCTGAGATCTTGGCTGATTTCTTTAGATTTTCCCATGATGTCAAGCAAAGAAGCACTGAGTTTGAAGGGTGGCCTTGAAATACATCCACAGGTACATCTCCAATTGACTGAAATTATGTAAATTAGCCTATCAGAAACTCCTAAAGCCATTACATAATTTTCTGTTTAAAGGCACAGTCAACTTAGTGTATGTTAACTTATGACCCACTGGAATTGTGATACAGTGAATATAAGTGAAATAATCTGTCTGTAAACAATTGTTGGAAAAATTGCTTGTGTCATGCACAAAGTAGATGTCCTAACCGACTTGCCAAAACTATAGTTTGTTAACAAGAAATGTGTGGAGTGGTTGAAAAACAAGTTTTAATGTCTCCAACCTAAGTGCATGTAAACGTCCGACTTCAACTGTATATATACATACATACACCTATACACTTTTTTTTTATGTGCCTTTATTGTTCCCCGCAAACCCTACCACCCCTCGGCCCAATAGGAGTAAACTAATAAACAATAACACTTAGGCTTCTATCTTCAGTTTATACATACTTTACACATTTTACAGACACAATCTATTTTACAATAGTTACATTTAGTTTGTTTTTAGTTCTGGCCTTCCTCTATTTCTGATGTACATCCAGTTTCTATTTGTATCTGTGCTCTTTCACAACAGTTCTGAACCTATGAACATTTCACAGACCACGAATGTTTTACATTTGTTATCTTGTTGTTATTAGTCCCCACCATTCAGCTCCATTCAACCCCTCCCATCTATCTCTTAACGCCATCCATTCTGGATTTCTATTAGCCATATATTTCTGAACTGTGCTGTGATGCTTCACAAAAGTGCTGAACCTTTCTATTCTCATAGTTTCTACAGATTGTAAATTAAAGATAAACATTTTTGCTAAAATAATAATTATATTATTGATCAATTGTCTGTGATTTTTCAAATCACCAGTATTGCTATCTGTAGCGTTAATTTTAGGTAAATGTTGAAGTTCTTCAGCCATTTCTGGACCTGTGACCAAAAACGAGCTAAATATGGACAGTACCAAAATAAATGATCTAATGACTCTGCCTCCTCGCAGCAAAATCTGCAGAGCTGGGAAGATTGTTCTTACTAAACGAGATGTTCTTACTAAACGACACTAACTGTGCTCCCGTCTCTTGCCTGATAATTTTCTTCACAGCACAAATATTACACCTAAATGTGCATAAATACACACTCACACTGGCATATTAACTGATATTATATTCAGATTGGGCCTTGAGCTTACCTGTATTTGTCATGATAATCCTTGTCATGATAAATATTAATAATGTATTTCAACACAACATTTGTGAAAGTCCCCAGTAGGCAGATTTAGATCACTTCCTCTACAGCTGAGGGAGGTTTTTGTTTGGCTCTGTATCACTGTGTGAACGGAGCAGCTTCATGTTGCTGACAGTAGTAATCTCCTGCATCTTCAGCTTGAACTCCACTGATGGTCAGAGTGAAATCCATATCATATCCAGTGCCTTGATATCGACCAGATGTTAAACCTGTGTTAAAGTCGATGATGAATTTAGGAGCTTCTCCAGGTTTTTGATGGTACCAGGCTAAGTCACCGTCAATGGCACTACTGGCTTTACAGCTGATCGTGGCAGACTCTCCAGACTGGACCATGACAACTGCAGGAGTCTGGGTCAATAGAATGTCCCCAGCACAGCCTGGAAGAGATAAACAAATATGAATTTGCAGTCTTTGATTTAGATTAAACCTGTTTCAGTTCAAATACGAATATTAGAATAAAGACTTTCTGTTCAAATTAGGATAATAATATTACAATAGAATGCTTTAAGGTCAATTACTGAAGTAATTCCTAACTTACCATTTGTGTAAAAGGCAAGGACCAAGATAGTTACGGAGATAAAAGTCATTTTTGTCTTATGTTGTGTGGCTTCTATAAAGCACACGTTTAACTCACAGGACTATAAACACTTTAAGAACACTGAAGCATGTGCTACCAATGCAAATTGTCTTCATATGCAAATAAGCAACAGTCTGATGATACAGGACACCTGTGATATGAACGCGGTTGACAACTCATCAGTGAGATGACCAGAATTTTTGTGTGGTTTATTTATTCATAAAAAAAGCAGTATCAATACTGTCCCATATTGTAAGACAGACACTAATATAAAAACATTGTCTAGATATATTTGTGTTCACTTTAGAGTTACAGTATCTTCCTTCCCTTGTAAATGCATCTGGCACCTTGTTTTTCTTGTTCTCCATGCGTTTCGTACCACCTCCCCTATTGGCTCCTAACGTCCTACACAGACACAGACTAAATGTACTTTGTTAAGTAACCTTGTGTGTGCCTGATCAAAACCTTACAATGAGTAACAAGTGAGTGATTTGTCACATGAGTTGTACGTTCATCCTCCTCCATGATGTCTGACTCATATATGCTACCAACCACTCTGTGCACTCTCACCGAGCAACTTTTGTTGTCACAAGATCTCACAGACACTCTCCCTCGCTTACACACACACACACACACACACACACACACACACACACACACACACACACACACACACACACACACACACACACACACACACACACACACACACACACACACACACACACACACACACACACACACACACACACACACACACTATGTGACTGAGTGTCTGACTGAGTGACAGTGAACTGGTCACACAATGCTGTCCTTGTGCCGTACACAAAAGGTCAGATGAATCAAAGCATATGAATCACAGACTGTCTCTCCTCTCAGGCTCTCAGACATACTTCTAATCCATATCACAGCCAAATATCCTCCTCATATTCTTGGATACTACACTGGATATTGATTCACAATCTATTTGATAACATTTATGATAAATATTTAGCTGGAAATGTTAGGGAATCAGCACAGAGACGTTTTTGTGAGATGGTGCTTGGTACTTGAAGAGGCTCAGGGCAGGTTATGAACGGAAACGGGACTACAACTCTTTAAAAAAAAGTGATTCCCCCATTTAGATAGACCACAAATATCAAACAAGTAAGAGTTTCTAAAATGTGTGTGTGCGTGCGGGTGAGTGACAGACAGTAGTGCCCGTAGGCGGCCCTTACGACACTAGTCAGCCGGACCCTGGTCTATAGTATTTACATGTCATCATGACAAGTCCTCTGCCTGAAGAAAGAAACATTGGATTTCAAGTCTTCCTCATTAACTTCTCAAGTTCCATATGAAGAGCAAAGTGAGTAGAAATACATATTTTTATGTATTATCAGATTTTCCTGAATATTTTGTGATTTTTGTTTTTAGAACGTTTCTAGAATTAACTTGAGGGTTGATGAGAAAGTGAAGTCATTTACAGATTTAGAAAAGAAAGCCATGTATGGAGGGGCTGGGAAAGGAAAGTCTTCCCTTTCTGATGTGCTTCCTCTGTCAGATTCGGACGACCACGTGTGTCCTCCTATTTCTATTCACAAGTCTTGGAGTATGCTCAGGAGGATTTGGGAATCCTGTCACAGATGACGTGAGCAGGCTGATGTTATTGGTAAGATACTCTAACCTGAACTCTACTATGCAAAACTAGTCTGGTGATTATTTAGAGTTTATTTCGTCCTAAAAACGACTTTAAATCTCTTCTTTTGATGCAGAAAAATGGGCCAAATAATACTAATTTATTTTTTCAGAAACACAATATTCCAAAGGATTATAACATTTCTATACATTATATTCCCAAAGAGAGGGTGAGTAGAATTTCTCAAAAACAAAACATCATGCAGAAACTTTTAGAAGGAGAGAAGTTGGGTGGTCTTAAACTTTGGCAGCATTTTTGTAGAGGAACATTTTTGTTTTATTTACAATCTGTAGATTGGAATCATATGTAATCTAGTCAGTTTTCTCCCTTTTCTTACTCCAGAGTGGTGTGTGCTGGGTTCTACTGAATATCTATCCACTGGAACAAAGCCTCAGGGAACTGTCCCGGGTGTTTGGTGCCATTTCTTCCAACAAAGATAATATTAGGATCTTTATCACCATGCTGCAAAATCTACGCTTCAAATTTGATCATGAGGAGCTGGTAATGCCTGTCAGTTCTGCCAGTAGATCCAGTTACTGTAGACCCAGTTTATTGACTGTATTAAGTGGTGCAACCATCCTGATGTTTGCTTTGTTTGTTTGTACTTCCAGGAGGCAACAATGCAAGTCTTTAAATGCCACTATAGGGCGGTCAAATGGCCGTCTGGGCAGTATTTCGACTATATCAGAGACATTTTGAATTCTGCAGCTCAGGGAGAAGGAGGATTCCGCTGTGTGCCTCCACCCTGCCCTGCCCCTACTACACCAGGTAAGAAACACGCCCCAACACACAGTATCGATTCAGCCCCCAACATACAGCATTCACAAGTCTCTTCCTCACAGAGCATGTTGTTATCACTCTCAGGAAGTGAAGCACAGGATCATGAACAGACTCGGTCAAGGGGGAGTCTGCTGTCCCTGCTTCCGATCCCAGTCACAGCCTGCGTGTTCCTCATTGTGTGGGCGGTAAGTTAACTATGTGAATGGCTTGCTCAGGCTGTATGACAGTGTCTGGCCCAGAAGACCTACAGGGTATGCTGACTCTTGTTCCAGCCCAGCACTACTACTACACACCTAAATCAACATTTCAACTAATCATCAAATGTGTTAGTACTTGGCCAGAACAAAAGCCTGCACACTGGCTCTCCAGGACTGAAGAGCACTGGTGTATGGTATTGAATGATTCAAAGTGATATTCTGTTCCATAGATTAAATCTAGAAGAGGAGGCTCCCCAGAGAGTAACCTTGAGAGAGGCCATAGAAGGCTGTCCACTGATGTGGAACGGACCATAACCATCCCTATTCCACCAGTCACCAGTCCAACTGACACACCAATAATGGGGGAAGCCTGATCACCACTGAGGGAGCAGAAGAAGCCAACATCAAGCACTGCATAGAGATCAGAAAGCTCCCCGTCTGGACTGGTGTCACTCTGGACTGGTGTCACTCTGAACAGGTGTCACTCTGGACTGGTGTCACTCTGGACTGGTATCACTCTGGCCTGGTGTCACTCTGGCCTGGTGTCACTCTGGACTGGTGTCACTCTGGACTGGTATCTCTGATTCTTCTTGGGTGATATCCCTGAGAGAACAGAGCTGAAATCTCTTATTTGGTATCTTTGACATATCGGAGCTGATATCTCTATAATATATGGGCTGATATAGGGTCTCACTTAAACAAGGGACAACGGCAATAAGACATTAATCAACCGCTTACTAGAACTATATAATTTGGACTGTCATATATTTTGACACAACACCATGTATCGCAGGTTCCTACCTTGTCTATGTCTGTCTAATCAGAGATTTTGACATTACACAACATCAGAGACATTCTCTACTGAGACTGGACTTTGTTGTTGCCTAAATATCTATTGCTGCTGTGTGGCCACAGAGTGTGTGCTGACACTTTTTTGTCTCACCCCTCTTTGAGTCACATCATCAGTGTGTGTGACCACAGTATGACAGTTTAACTGCCCGCTGTGTGTGTGTGTGTGTGTGTGTGTGTGTGTGTGTGTGAGTAAGCTACCCTGCTCTGGATGATCTCAGTGAGGGCCATAAGAGGGGCTTGTTCTCGTCACAAAAGAAAAAAGCCGTAGGCTGAAGGAAATACCAGTTCCATGCTAACCGACAGAGACAGATCCTTATGAATCAAAAAACGTTTGATCCTCAATGCCCAGACAGCAGGAAACCATGTTTCTCTGCCATCTCCTCTCATGTTGCACTATCACACGCATTATGAAGCCTTACCACTGGGCACAGACGTCAATTCAACGTCTTTTCCAAGTTGGTTCAACTTAATTTTATTGAAACGATGTGGAAACAACGTTGATTCTATCAGTGTGTGCCCAGTGGGATAGGACTGACTGATTTCAAGCATAAGTTATGGCTGCTTTTTAACTCCCCTCTAGTGGTCAGATACAATAACTATACTTGGTTCCCTCAGCACCTACAGTAGGTCCCAGCTGTAGCAAGACAGTCACTGTGCAGTCTGACTGAGGGATCTTTTTGTACAGATCTGTATCACTGTGGAACACCTAGACACTTTATGTAGATAGTGTAGTGTAGTGTAGTGTAGTGTAGTGTAGTGTAGTGTAGTGTAGTGTAGTGTAGTGTAGTGTAGATAAAGTGTGTATGTAGATAGTGTGTGTATGTAGATAGTGTATGTTGTAGATTGTGTATGTAGTGTATGTACTGTAGTGTAGATAGTGTATGTGGTATAAATTATGTAGTTTATGTAGTGTAGATAGTGTATGTAGTGTAGTTTAGACAGTGTATGTAGTGTAAATTATGTAGATAGTTTATATAGTGTAGATGGTGTATGTAGTAGTGTAGTGTAGATAGTTTATGTAGATACTGCATGTAGACAGTGTAGGTCGTGTAGTGTAGATAGTGTATGTAGTATATATAGTGTATTTAGTGTATATAGTGTATGTAGCTAGTGTATGTAGTGTAGATAGATAGTGTATGTAGATAGTGTAGATAGTGTGTGTAGATTGTGTAGGTAGTGTATGTAGTGTAGATCATGTATGTAGTGTAGGTAGTGTAGTGTAGATAGTGTATGTAGATAGTGTATGTAGTGTAGTGTAGATAGTGTATATAGACAGTGTAGATAGTGTATGTAGTGTATGTAGTGTAGGTCGTGTAGTGTAGATAGTGTATTTAGATCATGTAGGTAGTGTATGTAGATAGTGTATGTAGTGTAAATAATGTAGATAGTGTAGGTATGTCATGCAGATAGTGTATGTAGATAATCTATGTAGATAGTGTAGATAGTGTATTTAGATAGTGTACATTATGTAGATAGTTTATATAGTGTATGTAGTAGTGTAGTGTAGTGTAGATAGTTTATGTAGATACTGTATGTAGTGTACATGTGTCTCATGTTTGAGTCCAGCGTCATTCACAGTCTCATTCACAGATCTAGCAGTTAGTAATCTGCTCATGAAAAAAAGTTAATATAATGCTAGAAGATTGCATCAATTTAAATCAGACATTTGGTTAAAGGTCCATATGAGGACTTGTTTTGGGGGCTGAAGTGATTGTAACTTTGAAGTAATGTTGAGGTCATAACATATTTTGTTTTACTCCTATGGATCTTGCTTTGGACAGGTATTGTGTTTCAAAACATCAAGTAACTTTAATTTACACTTTCAGGACATGACAAATATAACAAGTCATAACCATGATGATGATGATGATGATGGTCATGTGATCTGAATGATTGCTTTGTAACCATATTGTATCACATCACAGTTGACCTCCTCTAGTGACCAGTGTTCTATGTCACTGTCTCTTCCCGATCAGACACTGC
The DNA here is from genome assembly GCF_045791955.1 of Oncorhynchus clarkii lewisi. Classification (NCBI taxonomy): domain Eukaryota; kingdom Metazoa; phylum Chordata; class Actinopteri; order Salmoniformes; family Salmonidae; genus Oncorhynchus; species Oncorhynchus clarkii. The sequence goes on from NC_092167.1 coordinate 11,926,594, forward strand.
AATCTGACGAGGGAGATTTTTGTATGGCTCTCTATCACTTTGTGAACACATTACCACTGTGCCAACTCTGATAGTAGTAATCTCCTGCATCTTCAGCCTGGACTCCACTGATGGTTAAAGTGAAGTCACTATGAGATCCACTGCCGCTGAATCTAGATGAATCTAGAGTCCCAGACTGAAGTGTTGTAGCATAGAAAATAAGGAGTTTAGGAGGTCCTCCAGGCAAGACGGTGAGAAGAGGTCCCTGCATTATACACATTACTGCTCTTTACAGGTCAGATAGACTGTCTGTCCTGGGAGAACAGCTTTCACTGCAGGAGTCTGAGTCACAGTGTACTGTCCTCTGGATTCTGAAAAACTGAATATATTACATATAGTAATGAATAGTTCTGAATATAAATATGATTATTGATCTACATTACTGTGGTGTAGATTTAATTAATTTTCAACAATAAAGTCAGCAGCAAGCAAGTGTCCAGATGAAGATGGTGATAAAAGTCATGGTTGTTGTGGGTTCTGTTGTCATGAAGGACAGCTCTCAGTCATGAAGTATTAAACTCACAGGGCGGTAAACAGTCAGAGCAGGGGGAGATGAATTATTTAAATGAATGTTTTAAGTCTATTTCCGTTTCCAGGAAGGCCCACATCTTTAGAATGTATTTTATCCTGCATGTGCTCATTTTTATAACATCAAACAGCAACTCTTTAATCATATCACTAATGTATGACGTTTGTTAGGCACACCACCATTATATTATTATTCTGATGATGATCAGATATAATGAACTGTCTGTTCACTCATGCTTGGTCTCTCATGTAAGTTCCTCTAATCAGTTAGTGAACACTTCTCTAAACTAAAGCTGGTGGGATTCCTCTGGTAGTGTTGTCTGTCCTCTGTGACTTTACCACCACTGTTAAATGTGAGATCAGCATGTTTAATAAAGGAATATACAACATGGATCACTATCACTACTGCTGCTGCTGTTGTCTTTCATATGGACAATATGGAGGAATACTAGCAACACTGATCAGATGCTGGACTGTACCTCCAGACTAGGAGAACCTGATACACAGAGGAAGGAAAAATACTACTATCTGGATTTAAGACACAATTCATATTTGTATTATCTAGAAACAGCTAATATGAAGTGTTTGTTCTACCTGGAAGATGTTAAAGTGTATTAGTGTTGATTATGATTCTGTATGAGTGATCTTCACTGTAACAGCTGCAGCATCACAACACAGAGAGGTTTTTGTACCAGCAGTAATAGTGATTGTATCACTGTGGTACACTTTTGGTAGCGGCACCAGACTAGATGTTGGAAGTAAGTAAACACCAAATGAACTGTTTTATACACCTTTTGATGTTGTGAGTCAATTTCTCTATCAATTTAGCCTTTATACTGAGGATAAGTTTTCATACATTTGTTTGTGATAAGAGTGATTAGTCTACATTTTACATTAGTTGCATGAAAAAACATACGTCACCAATTAGGAAATGTACACGAAAAAGTAGGTTTTACTAAATGTTACGAAAAACAAAACAAAAAACAACTTATTTAAAATTAAGTGGAGTTAATTATTTGAACCACAGATGACAGCTTGTCCAATAGTCAGGAGGTTTTTGTACCAGCAGTAATAGGGCAGTAATAGGGGTTGTATCACTGTGGTTGACCTTTGGTAGCGCCACCAGACTAGATGTTGGAAGTAAGTAACAATCTCTCTTGATATTTCTTTCTGATTACACTTATTAAGTATGTTCATCTTAAATTCTGTCTCTATAAAAATATAGAGATTGTAGAAGAAGAAAATGATCTATACATTGCTTTGACTGAGACTTCTTTCAACAGTTTATTGAATCAAAATGTTAAATTGTAGGCATTTGTTTACATGTCTGTTTTGTATGATTGCAGAATATAACTCTTAATTCTGGTAAAATAACTATTGAATAGTATTGGATATAGTAGTCATTATTGTTGCATTGAGTTCATGGTAGCCTTCACTTTTAGTGTGAATACGAACGGTCTCAGTTATGTTTGTAACATACTTCATGATCTAAAATGCTTGATATTTTATAAAAACTAATTTATGCTCTAATTCTGCAAATACTATAAACATGAGTAGGCTATTTTGATCAGATCCATTCCTAAATATCTGTATAACATGTATAACTGACACCATATGACTAGTAACTCTAGTTATTTTACCACTTTATACTTGTTTGGTACATCAATCTGCTTTGTATCATATTACTTTAGTGTTTTCTTCACATCTTTCAAACAATCTAACTTTATATTCATATTTAGAAGGTATTTCCAATTCACTTTATTTTGATGTTGATACTTTGCTGAAGAGAATCTCTTAGTGTAGCTGTACTTGATGTAGTTACTTAGTTGATGTGTTCTGTTTGTTCCAGGTAACAGTGCTCCCACCCTCACCGTCCTGCCCCCCTCTAGTGAGGAGCTGTCCAGTACAACAACAGCCACACTGATGTGTCTGGCCAACAAGGGCTTCCCCTCAGACTGGACCATTAGATGGAAAGTGGACGGGACCAGCCAGAAGCAGGAGGCCAGTCCCAGGGTTCTGGAGAAGGATGGTCTGTACAGCTGGAGCAGCACCCTGACTCTCACTGTCCAGGAGTGGACCAAGGCAGGAGAGGTGACCTGTGAAGCCCAACAGATATCCCAGACTCCGGTCACCAAGACCCTGAGGAAGTCTGACTGTTCTGGGTAGGACCCCTCAGTCACACACCCCTGTGGAGCGAGGCTGCTGGTTCCTCTGCTTTGACTCTGTTCTGAGATCAGATGTTCTCTGTCTTATTGTTCACTGACATGTAGACTAACAGAGGGCTTTGCTTGAGTCATTGTGTCAATCCTCTCTGTAGACTGAGGTTGTATCAGTGTTAGATTTGATGTGTTCTGTTTTATTACTTTTAGATACTGTAGGAATGATTGCTTTGATGCTTTGATTAATAGACAAAAATAAAGACTTCTCGTTGGAACAAAGCTTTTTGTTGTTGTCAGTAATTAGATTTTAGTCTTAAATGTTGAATGAAATAGAAATAGATTCATAAAACGTATCAGACCTAAATGTCACTGCTTAGTTATTTAAGTTCTCACTTGAAACAAGATATTCATCAAACTGTAGTTCAGAGCAACACAAGATGCTACGATGTTTACAGATTAACAGAAGAACTATCCACTTGTAGTAGATTGTACGCAATATTAATATTTCCGAAATGTTTTTGACCTGCTTGACTTCTAGACTTATAAAGACAGTCATCTAAGATGTTATCGAGATCTTGGACTCTCACCAATGTAATCATACTGCCATTTAGCCCACCTGGGGACAGAATGAGCATCTGGTGACAGTGCTGCTCTATTCTAGGACAAGCAGAACCACCCAGCCCTGTCTACGTACATTTCAGTTTCAATCCCACAGTTCCCAGTCTAGTTTCATTTTCACTGCCTGGACTGGGCCAGATGTGAGTGGGTGGACTCATTTTACTGTAACCTCTATGGTGGGTTCAAGGAGGGAGACATTCTTAAAATGAATAAAGCACCATTTAATATATTACATATAAAATGGTTATTACTAAAGACAGGCATTGACCGTTACTGACATGTGTCTAATGTCTGAGCTCCACATCTTTTTGCTTTCATACAGGGGGGGCTGAAATGTTTCTCATTTGAATATGCAAATGTTTAGACTTTTGTAACTCGGTGGGGTTACTTTTTATGTTTACACTTTGGTGTCATGACAATGTAGCAATAATCATCTGTAATTTAATCAGGATGATGATGACGGCAGAGAACATTTTCTCTGAATGATCGCTTTCTAATCATATTGTCACATGCCAGAGTTGATCTCCTCTACCGATCAGTGTTCCATGTCAACATCTCTGCCAACTCAGCACCTGCAGTAGGTCCCAGCTGTATCAGTACAGTCACTGTGCAGTCTGACTGAGGGAAGTTGTTGCTCTTTACCACTGTGTGAACACATGGTAACTCGGACAGTAGTAATCTCCTGCATCTTCAGCCTGGACTCTACTGATGGTCAGAGTGACGTCACTCCCAGATCCACTGCCACTGAACTTAGATGGAGTCCCAGACTGATGAGTTTAGGAGTTCCTCCAGCTTTTTGTTGATACCAGGCTAGGTTATTCCATTTGTTGATAAGCAACTGCTGGCTAATGTTACAGTTAGGGTTAGGTTTACAATAAGGGTCAGGGTTAATGTTAGGGTTAGGGTAGGGGTTAATGTTAGGGTTAGGGTAGGGGTTAATGTTAGGGTTAGGGTAAGGGTTAATGTTAGGGTTAGTGTAAGGGTTAATGTTAGGGTTAGGGTAAGGGTTAATGTTAGGGTTAGGGTAAGGGTTAATGTTAGGTTTAGGGTAGGGGTTAATGTTAGGGTTAGGGTAGGGGTTAATGTTAGGTTTAGGGTAGGGGTTAATGTTAGGTTTAGGGTAAGGGTTAATGTTAGGGTTAGGGTAAGGGTTAATGTTAAGTTTAGGGTAAGGGTTAATGTTAGGGTTAGGGTAAGGGTTAATGTTAGGGTTAGGGTAAGGGTTAATGTTAGGGTTAGGGTAAGGGTTAATGTTAAGTTTAGGGTAGGGGTTAATGTTAGGGTTAGGGTAGGGGTTAATGTTAGGGTTAGGGTAGGGGTTAATGTTAGGGTTAGGGTAAGGGTTAATGTTAGGGTTAGGGTAGGGGTTAATGTTAGGGTTAGGGTAGGGGTTAATGTTAGGGTTAGGGTAGGGGTTAATGTTAGGGTTAGGGTAGGGGTTAATGTTAGGGTTAGGGTAGGGGTTAATGTTAGGGTTAGGGTAGGGGTTAATGTTAGGGTTAGGGTAAGGGTTAATGTTAGGGTTAGGGTAGGGGTTAATGTTAGGTTTAGGGTAGGGGTTAATGTTAGGGTTAGGGTAGGGGTTAATGTTAGGGTTAGGGTAGGGTAAGGGTTAATGGGGTTAATGTTAGGGTTAGGGTAAGGGTTAATGTTAAGTTTAGGGTAAGGGTTAATGTTAGGGTTAGGGTAGGGGTTAATGTTAGGGTTAGGGTAGGGGTTAATGTTAGGGTTAGGGTTAGGGTAGGGTTAATGTTAGGGTTAGGGTAGGGGTTAATGTTAGGGTTAGGGTAGGGGTTAATGTTAGGGTTAGGGTAGGGGTTAATGTTAGGGTTAGGGTAGGGGTTAATGTTAGGGTTAGGGTAGGGGTTAATGTTAGGGTTAGGGTTAGGGTAGGGTTAGGGGGTTAGGGGTTAATGTTAGGGTTAGGGTAGGGGTTAATGTTAGGGTTAGGGTAAGGGTTAATGTTAGGGTTAGGGTAGGGGTTAATGTTAGGTTTAGGGTAGGGGTTAATGTTAGGGTTAGGGTAGGGGTTAATGTTAGGGTTAGGGTAGGGGTTAATGTTAGGGTTAGGGTAGGGGTTAATGTTAGGGTTAGGGTAAGGGTTAATGTTAGGGTTAGGGTAAGGGTTAATGTTAGGGTTAGGGTAAGGGTTAATGTTAGGGTTAGGGTAGGGGTTAATGTTAGGGTTAAGGTAAAGGTCAAGTGTGGGGTTAAGCTTAGGGTTAGGGTTAAAAAAATGGTATTTGACGAGAATTCATACTGTATGAGTTCATGATTTAAATCATAGTCTAAAGAAATGAAAGTATTTAACTGGGGATTGCATCACTGTGGTACACGTTTGTTAGCGGCACCAGACTTGATGTTGGAAATAAGTGGCTCACAAGCTCTCTTGATATTTATCACGAATTTAGTATTTCACTTTCTTAAACTCTGTCTCTATTAAAATATTACTGTTTGAGATATTTGTATCTAAAAAATATAAACTCAGCAAAAAAAGAAACGTCCTCTCACTGTCAACTGATTTTACTTTCAGCAAACTTAACATGTGTAAATATTTGTATGAACATAACAAGATTCAACAACTGAGACATAAACTGAACAAGTTCCACAGACATGTGACTAACAGAAACGGAATAATGTGTCCCTGAACAAAGGGGGGGTCACAATCAAAAGTAACAGTTAGTATTTGGTGTGGCCACCAGCTGCATTAAGTACTGCAGTGCATCTCCTCCTCATGGAATGCACCAGATTTGCCAGTTCTTGCTGTGAGATGTTACCCCACTCTCCCATCAAGGCACCTGCAAGTTCCCGGACATTTCTGGGGGGACTGGCCCTAGCCCTCACCCTCGGATCCAACAGGTCCCAGATGTGCTCAATGGGATTGAGATCCGGGCTCTTCGCTGGCCATGGCAGAACACTGACATTCCTGTCTTGCAGGAAATCACACACAGAACCAGCAGTATGGCTGGTGGCATTGTCATGTTGGAGGGTCATGTCAGGATGAGCCTGCAGGAAGGGTACCACATGAGGGAGGAGGATGTCTTCCCTGTAACGCACAGCGTTGAGATTGCCTGCAATGACAACAAGCTCAGTCCGATGATGCTATGACACACCGCCCAAGACCATGATGGACCCTCCACCTCCAAATTGATCCCGCTCCATAGTACAGGCCTCGGTGTAACGCTCATTCCTTCGACAATGAACGCGAATCCGACCATCACCCCTGGTGAGACAAAACCGCAACTCATCAGGGAAGAGCACTTTTTGCCAGTCCTGTCTGGTCCAGCGATGGTGGGTTTGTGCCCAGAGGCGACGTTGTTGCCTGTGATGTCTGGTGAGGACCTGCCTTCAACAGGCCTACAGTCCAGCCTCTCTCAGCCTATTGCGGTCAGTCTGAGCACTGATGGAGGGATTGTGCGTTCCTGGTGTAACTCAGGCAGTTGTTGTTGCCATCCTGTACCTGTCCCGCAGATGTGATGTTCGGATGTACCGATCCTGTGCAAGTGTAGTTACACGTGGTCTGCCACTGCAAGGACGATCAGCTGTCCGTCCTGTCTCCCTGTAGCGCTGTCTTAGGCGTCTAACAAGACAGACATTGCAATGTATTGCCCTGGCCACATCTGCAGTCCTCATGCCTCCTTGCAGCATGCCGAAGGCACATTCTCGCAGATGAGCAGGGACCCTTGGCATATTTCTTTTGGTGTTTTCCAGTCAGTAGAAAGGCCTCTTTAGTGTTCTAAGTTTTCATAACTGTGACCTTAATTGCCTACCACCTGTAAGCTGTCTTAACAACCGTTCCACAGGTGCATGTTCATTAATTGTTTATGGTTCATTGAACAAGCATGGGAAACAGTGTTTAAACCCTTTACAATGAAGATCTGTGAAGTAATTTGGATATTTACGAATTATCTTTGAAAGACAGGGTCCTGAAAAAGGGACGTTTATATATTGTCATATATTGCTGTTGACTGAGCCTTCTTTCAAATATTCTGGTACGACAAGTATGGTATCTGTTATTGTAGTCATCATTTCATTGAGTTTATGATAGCCACAATATTAATGTGAAGATAAATGGTCTACGTTTTGTTTGTGTCCAACCGCTTGGCTTCTGCAAATACTATTAATGTGAGTTTTGTCACGTTCTGACCATCGTTCGTGTGTGTTTTCCTTGTTTTAGTGTTGGTCAGGATGTGAGCTGGGTGGGCATTCTATGTTGTGTGTCTGGTTTGTCTATTTCTATGTTTGGCCTGATATGGTTCTCAATCAGAGGCAGGTGTTAGTCTTTGTCTCTGATTGGGAACCATATTTAGGTAGCCTGTTTGGTGTTGGGTTTTGTGGGTGATTGTTCCTGTCTCTGTACCAGATAGGACTGTTTAGGGTTTCACATTGCATTATTTTGTAGTTTATTCATGTATAGTTTTTCCTTTATTAAACAAACATGAATCATCACAACGCTGCATTTTGGTCCGACTCTCCTTCACCTAAAGAAAACCGTTACGAGTTTTCTGATCAGATACGTTCCTAAAAACACATCTGTATGGCAAAGTAATGCTAAAATTAAACACATACTTGTATACTTTATACTTGTAATTTGTTTATCATATTGCTGTTTAGGTTTTCTTTACATCTTTCAGCAATCTAACTTTTATATTCATATACAGTTTTAGAAGTAATTTCCAAAGTGATTTGTTTTGATGTAATTGATGAGTTGCGTATCTTCTAGGGAACAGTTCCCCTAACCTGACCGTCCTGCCCCCCTCTAGTGAGGAGCTGTCCAGTATAACAACAGCCACACTGACATGTCTGGCCAACAAGAGCTTCCCCTCAGAGTGGACCTTGAGCTGGAAAGTGGACGGGACCAGCCAGAAGCAGGAGGCCAGTCCCAGGGTCCTGGAGAAGGACGGTCTGTACAGCTGGAGCAGCACTCTGACTCTCACTGTCCAGGGGTGTATTCAAAACACAGGTCATCTTTAGGGATTTTGATCAATGCACATCATCTCTATTTATATTGGTTGATGGTTTTCCTTGAGTTACTCAACAGAGACAACATGTAGTTAATGTTCAGTAGAAACTTTTAGTGATCAGTTATGATCTAAGGTCTTCTAGACATAGCTCTAGTTTGACTCTATTGTTGTTCAGCTCTACTACACACTGTGTCATTGTACTGAATCATCTCCTCCCCTCAGCACCTGCTGTAGGTCACAGCTATATCAGTACAGCCACTGTGCAGTCTGACTGAGGGAGGTTTTTGTACGGCTCTGTATCACTGTGTGAACACTTCACCACTGCTGTGGTAACTCTGACAGTAGTAATCTCCTGCATCTTCAGCCTGGACTCTACTGATGGTCAGAGTGAAGTCACTCCCAGATCCACTGCCACTGAATCTAGATGGAGTCCCAGACTGAAGTGTGTTCCCTGGGAGCATCATGAGTTTGGGGTTTTCTCCTGGTTTCTGTTGGTACCAGGATAGACACTGATGGCCCCATGACTGACCATTGTGACAATCACCATACACATTACTGCTGGCTTTACAGTTTAGAGAAATTGAGTGTCCTGGGAGAACAGCTTTCACTGCAGGAGTCTGAGTCACAATGATCTGTCCTCTAGAGTCTGAAACAGAGTGCAAATAATTGTATCACCAGGTATTAATAACACATTCTTAACTATCAGTTCACTCAGACTGATTACTTTTCATTATAGAAACATGGAATTGTATTCACCCTTGAAGTAGAGGGCAAGTGTCCAGATGAAGATGGTGAGAAAAGTCATTGTTGATGTGGGTTCTGTTGTCATGAAGGACAGCTCAGTCATGAAGTGTTAATTACTCACAGGGATATAAACACTCCCAGACCACTGAAGCATGTGCTGCCAATGCAAAGTGTCCTCTCTATGCAAACATACTTTCATGGTCCCACAGGGAAACTGTAGTTGAAGAGATCTGTGTGAGCAGCTGACCTCGAAAAAGGTTGAGAGCTGATTGTCCAGCCAATCATGGCCTTGATTGGTAAACAAGCCTCAGCTGGAATCATTTAAAGACTGAGAAGGCGCTGGAATATAGAAGGGTGTGGCATGAACAATGTGTTGCGCTAACGGTCAGGAGTTTAAGAAATATATAATTGAGTTAGAGTTCAAACCTTTGACCACATCTTGACTTTATTATTCCTGTTTTATTGTTCAATCAGATCGGATAGGTCAACTGGACAGGGTGGTGGTTGTGCTATGTTCATAAGGGATGGTCTTGTGTATCGTAATATACCTGTCCCATCTGAATATGAATGTGTGATGGTGGAAATATACATTGCAGGTAGTAAAATTAAGTTGCACAATTTTTTACAACTGTCTGTAGCGATGTGTGATGAAATATCAGGTGAATTGGCGTCTAGAGAGATATGGTGCGGCAACTTTAATACACATAATAGTTTATGGAGGAAGCACACATACAGATGCTAATGTTACTATTGTGGAATATATGATGGACACAAAGCATTAGTATGGTGGATGTGGTACAAGAGTCGATGTTGTTAGAGGGGTTACATCCTGCCTGGACCTCACACTGGCTTCTAACTCTATTGCATCTATGTGTGAATGGAATGGATGATTCGAATGTTGGAAGTGATCATTTCCCAATTTCGTGTACCATGAACTTTGATGTCACTATTCCAGATGGGATCCTGTTCACAAGATGGGGATTTCATAAAGTCGACTGGGAAAAAGGGATCACTACTTAAAGTCTGTTGGAGAGTTGTCTTTGGAGAGGCCGGTTGATGTATTTGCTGCTTCTGTGACCTCTCTGATATTGAGTGCTGTGAGTTTCTACGTACCAGTGAGTGAAGAGTGTGAGAAAAGGAAGTTTGTTTCCTGGTGGACTGAAGGGTGCACTGCGGCTATGGGAGAAATAAATAGGGCTTACAGAGTGTTGTGTCGGAACTTGATTCCCGAGAATCTAATTGGTCGCCAAACAAAAATAACTTTAGCATGTATTGTCACGAAGTCTGTCAAGAGAAATGCATAGAGACAGTTCTGCTCTACGATAGGCAGGATGTATGGTCTGTGTTGAAGAAGATGACTTAAAGAAGAAAGTCCACTCAAATTCCAGTTTTGGTTGTGGGTCAAAAACTGTACGTAACTGAAAGAAAAAGTTGACTTGTTGGAAGACATTTAATAGAGAACATAATGGAGTTACTTTAGACGAAGTATGTAAGCAACACAGGCGTGAGATTTTAAATGCTCATGTTAATGTGTATAAGACAAGGCATAGTGTTGACTCTTCTTTGGATGCTGTTTTTACCATACATGAGATGCATTCAGCCTTTAATAAGCTGTGGATATACAGCCCTAGGTCACAACATCAGTTGTGCTTTGTAATGTTTAAGCACATACCTGATGAGGTAATGGAGTGTATCTGTTTACTGCATGTCTTTGAAGAATCAGAGGCAGTTTGCCAGACACATTAAGCCTAGTCCTGGACTGAATATCTTCATAGATTAAGTGTAACTAGTTGTTTATCCTGTGTGTCTTGTTGATATGAAAGGTGTTAACTGATAATGCAGTGTCTCTTCTTTCCTCTCCGCTACAGCACCCTGAGCAAGGCACACTGGGAAAGGGGAGAGGTGTACACCTGCAGGGTGGTCCTCGACGATATCAGTGAATTCCGCCGCATTCCAGAAAAGTCACTGTTGTCTAGAGACAGGAGAGGCAATTGAAGGGGGCTAGAGAGTCCCCACATGGTGCTAGTTCTGGAAACAGTGTTTTAGAGCTGACTGTTACAGTATAATGGTGAATAATATCATTAGTGCTGTGTGCTAAATTAACTACTTTGAGATTAAGTTGTACATGTCTTCTTACCTCTGAGATCACATACAGCTTGTTTTAATTGAAATATAACCACAAAAGTTACTTTAATCACGATTCCTGTGATCACTGTCTAATGAAGGCAGCACATTTCATACACATTTTGATTAAAAAGGCACCTAACCTAAGATCTGCTCTCAGAGATCACACTGCTAAACAGTACATTTCCATAACTTATTTATTTCAAATGTTTATTTACTAATATGAATTTATTAAATAGTTTCTGCTTTGGTTTTTAACCACGTGTGGTCTACACTGTAGCTTCCCTGGGTTTTCTCTACCTTCAACCCCCTGGGGACAGGCTGAACATCTGGTGCCAGTGCTGCTCTATTCTGGGACAAGCAGAACCACCCAACCCTGCCTATGCAAATCTCAGTTTCACTCAAATCAAGTCAAATGTATTTATACAGCCCTTCTTACATCAGCTGATATCTCAAAGTGCTGTACAGAGACCCAGCCTAAAACCCCAAACAGCAAGCAATGCAGGTGTAGAAGCACGGTGGCTAGGAAAAACTCCCTAGAAAGGCCAGAACCTAGGAAGAAACCTAGAGAGGAACCAGGCAATGAGGGGTGGCCAGTCCTCTTCTGGCTGTGCCGGGTGGAGATTATAACAGAACATGGCCAAGATGTTGAAATGTTCATAAATTACCAGCATGGTCAAATAATAATAATCCCAGTAGTTGTCGAGGGTGCAACAAGTCAGCACCTCAGGAGTAAATGTCTGTTGGTTTTCAAAGCCGATCATTAAGAGTATCTGTACCGCTCCTGCTGTCTCTAGAGAGTTGAAAACAGCAGGTCTGGGACAGGTAGCATGTCCGGTGAACAGGTCAGGGTTCCATAGCCGCAGCAGAACAGTTGAAACTGGAGCAGCAACACGGCCAGGTGGACTGGGGACAGCAAGGAGTCATCATGCCAGGTAGTCCTGAGGCATGGTCCTAGGGCTCAGGTCCTCCGAGAAAGAGAATTAAAGAGAGCATACTTCAATTCACACAGGACACTGGATAAGACAGGAGAAGTATTCCAGATATAAAAGACTGACCCCAACCCCCCGACACAAACTACTGCAGCATAAATACAGGAGGCTGAGACAGGAGGAGTCAGGCGACACTGTGGCCCCATCCGATGATACCCCCGGACAGGGCCAAACAGGAAGGATATAACGCCACCCACTTTGCCAAAGCACAGCGCCCACACCACTAGAGGGATGTCTTCAACCACCAACTTACCATCCTGAGACAAGGCCGAGTATAGCCCACAAATATCTCCGCCACGGCGGGGGGGTGCCAGCCCAGACAGGAGATCACGTCAGTGACTCAACCCACTCAAGTGACACACCCCTCCTAGGGACGGCATGGAAGAGCACCAGTAAGCCAGTGACTCAGCCCCCTGTAATAGGGTTAGAGGCAGAGAATCCCACTGGAGAGAAGGGAACCGGCCAGGCAGAAACAGTAAGGGCGGTTCGTTGCTCCAGAGCCTTTCCGTTCACCTTCAGACTCCTGGGCACTCAATCATATGACCTACTGAAGAGATGAGTCTTCAGTAAAGACTTAAAGGTTGAGACCGAGTCTGCGTCTCTCACATGGGTAGGCAGACCATTCCATAAAAATGGAGCTCTTTCGGAGAAAGCCCTGCCTCCATCTATTTGCTTAGAAATTCTAGGGACAATTAGGAGGCCTGTGTCTTGTGACCGTAGCGTACGTGTAGGTATGTACGGCAGGACCAAATCGGAAAGATAGGTAGGCGCAAGCCCATGTAATGCTTTGTAGGTTAGCAGTAAAACCTTGAAATCAGCCCTTGCCTTAACAGGAAGCCAGTGTAGAGAGGCTAGCACTGGAGTAATATCACATTTTTCCCACAACTCCAACTGATAACACAGCCACAAAGTAAAAATTCCATAGACAAATTAGCTTTTTGGTCTTAAATTTAAGGTGAGGTTTGTCAGAATAATGACTTTATTTCTGTGTTAAGTAGTGACGACCCAGTTTCACTCTCTGAAATACCATAGACTGGGACAGATGTGGAGAGAGAGGTTGGTTTTAACTTCTATAGTTGATTGGCTTTGATATTTTTTCTATGATAACTCCTACCCTAACTCATGGAATTGTTCTAAAATAGTAATAACATGGTCCAAAAAGCAATTTCATTCTCTATTTTAGGCCACCTGGGGCATCAGTGTAAAAATTGTGTGGCGCAATCATTGGATTAAGACAGATCGATTGGAATTAGGATGACGTTTTTCTAATGTCTGAGCCCCACATCTTGTTCCTGATTGACAGATCCGGCAGTCTGTAACCTGCTCATAACAATTAATAATTCTAAATGATCAGATTAATTTTTATCACACCATTTGAGGAATTTTAGTGGGCTGAAATGTTTGTAATGTTGATTTAAAATGTGATGATTTAATATTTTGACTTCCGTGGGGTTACTTATGTACGTACACCGAACAAAAATATAAATGCAACATGTAAAGTGTGGGTCCCATGATTCATGAGCTGAAATAAAAGATTCCAAAAGTGTCCATAATTATGCACAAAAGCTAATTTATCTTAAATTTTGTGCACAAATGTATTTACATCCCTTTTAGTGAGCATTTCTCATTTACCAAGATAATCCATCCACCTGACAGGTGTGGCATATCAAGAAGATAACTAAACAGCATGATTATTATACAGGTGCACCTTGTGCTGGGGAAAATAAAAGGCCACTCTAAAATGTGTAGTTTGTCACACAATACAATGCCACAGATGTATCAAGTTGTGAGGGAGCGTGCAACTGGCATGCTGACTGCAGGAATGTCCACCAGAGCTGTTGCCAGAGAATGTAATGTTCAACGTCGTTTCAGAGAATTTGGCAGTACATCCAACCAGCCTCACAACCGCAGACCACGTGTATGGCATTGTGTGGGCGAGCAGTTTGCTGATGTCAACTTTGGTAATGGAGTGCCCCATGGTGGCCGTGGGGTGATGGTATGGGCAGGCATAAGCTCTGGAATGGCCTGCATTCTCGCCAGACATGTCACGCATTGAGAATGTTTGGGATGCTCTGGATCAACATGTACAACAGCGTGTTCCAGTTCCCGTTTCATCTCCATCTCAACATTCAAAGACTAATTCATGGACACTTTTTCTGACGCTTGTGGCTGATTCGTGTGACATATTGTTGTATCTACCTTTTTGCTCTTTGTGCTGTTGTCTGTGCCTAACAATGTTTGTACCATGCTTGTGCTGCTACCATGTGTTGCTACTGTGTTGTTGTCATGTTGTGTTGCTACCATGCTGTTTTGTCATTTGTTAGTGCCATGCTGTATTGTCTTAGGTCTCTCTTTATGTAGTGTTGTGGTGTCTCTCCTGTCATGGTGTGTTTTGTCTTATATTTTTATTTTTAATTCCAGCCCCTGCAGGAGGCCTTTTGCTTCTTGGTAGCCCGTCATTTTAAATAAGAATTTGCTGTTAACTGACTTGCCTAGTTAAATAAAAATATCCAGCAAATTCGCACAGCATTTGAAGAGGATTGGGACAACATTCCACAGGCCACAATCAACAGCCTGATCAACTCTATGCGAAGGGGATGTCGCACTGCATGAGGCATCTTTTCTGCTACTCTCATGTTTTCAAACATGATTAAAAGGGCATCTGATCCAACAAATACTCTGCAATCATTTCTACAACTGAATGAGCCTGTTATAATGTAGCTCCAATACCAGTGAGAATAATTAGTGATATTAGATAATGAACCTCTAAGATCTGCTCTCAGAACTCACACTGCTAAACAACTACTTTCCATAACATATGTATTTATGTTTCATTCCCAATATGGCGACAGTGCTGCTCTATTCTGGGACAAGCAGAACCATCCTGCCCTGTCTATGTAAATCTCAGTTTCACTCACACAGCTACCAATCAAGCAGTTGAACAGTTTCGCTGAGTGAAAAACTCTGGACTGGGCCAGATGTGAGGGAGTGGACTGGTTTAACATCTATGGTGGATTCACCATGTAATTAATGACAGATTAAACAGATATTATACTTTATGATAACAGTGTGTAGTGTATGTCTCTACATAAATGTGTCATGTTTGAGCCCAGCATCATGTCTCATTCACAGATCTAACAGCTCATGAAAAGAGTTAATACATGCTAGATGATCACATCAATAACTGGTTGTGAAGTGCATGTAGGGAAATGGTTTGGGGGGCTGATACTTTTCCTCTTACTTCTGTACATCTTACTCTACTATGGACTGGTATTGTCTTCCAAAACTACAAATAACTTTTATATACACTTTCAGTTCATGTCCAATATAACAAGTTGTAACCATGATGATGATAATAATGACGATGATGATGATGACGACGTTGGAGAACACTGCTGGTTTGACAGTTCAGAGCGACTGTCTGTCCAACATGAACAGATTTCACTGTAGGAGTCTGAGTCACAGTGTACTGTCCACTGGATTCTGAAACAAAGAGAGAAAAAAAATTGTACATCACCAGGAATAAATAGCACATTCTCAACACAATTTCAGTTTACTCATTGCTTACTTTTTAGCATAAAAACATATGACTATCAATTTTTTTACCCTTCATGTAGAATACAAAAATCCAGATGAATATGGTGATAGAAGTCATGGTTGTTGTGGGTTCTGTTGTCTTGAAGGACAGGGGGCGGGGGTACTGTCACGAATCCCGCCGAAGATGGTGCCTCTTCCTGTTCGGGCGGCGCTCGGCGGTCGTCGTCGCCGGCCTACTAGCTGCCACCGATCCCCTTTTCTGTTTCATTTAGTGTTGTCTGATTAGTTGCACCTGGTTCTTGTTTAGGTTGTGGTTTTGGGCTATTTAAACCCGGTAGGCCCACCGCCTTTTGTGCGGGCTTGTTTTTTGTTAATTGGTGTGTGTGATTTCTGTGGACGTTATTTTTTCCCGAACCGTTTCGTCCTGTTGTTTTGGACTGGGTCTTTTAGTGCCCGAGTGTGTGGCGTTGACCGACACTGTTGCTTTGGGAATAAACTATCCACGTATCTACTACCCTGCTCTCTGCGCCTGACTCCTCCACCCACTACTTCTAGAAGTACTGACAAAGATGTCCTCATAGACAAACGTACCAGTGAGTCTGTGATCTCACATCCTGATAACTGATATAAAGGTACAGTGATGTGTTAGAGGGCTTGAGTTTGGTTACCAATCTAACACCATCATGGTAGAGTGACTAGTGTATGCAGGTAAGATCCTGGGGCATTCCAGAATATCACCATGGTCCAACAGAGGCTAGAAACTGGCTGCAACAAGGCATTTTCTAACTCTAAATGAAAATGTTTCTAAAGAAAAGGCCATCTTAAGTTTAGTGATCTGTTGAATGCACAAAATCATTTCTGGGATCATCTGTTTCAGAAGATACCATATTTGAACCCATTGAAGATAGATGGGTTCATTGTTCTCCATGAGATACTCAAGACAAATGTGTGAAAATGATATAATGATGCCACGAATGACTGAATATGATAAGTTATAAGAAAGATATTGTTGTTCAGCTCTACTACACACTGTCTTTGTACTGGATCATCTCCTCCCCTCAGCACCTGCAGAAGGTCCCAGCTGTATCAGTACAGTCACTGTACAGTCTGACTGAGGGAGGTTTTTGTACGGCTCTGTATCACTGTGTGAACACCCAGACACTGTTGGGGTAGTGACCACTCTGACAGTAGTAATCTCCTGCATCTTCAGCCTGGACTCCACTGATGGTCAGAGTGAAGTCACTCCCAGATCCACTGCCACTGAATCTAGATGGAGTCCCAGACTGAAGGGTTTTAGCCCAGTATATTAGGAGTTTAGGAGCTCCTCCAAGTTTCTGTTGATACCAGTGCAAATAGTGTCCATTGCTGTTACTGTATACAGCACTGCTGGTCTTACAGCTGAGACTGACTGAGTGACCCACTGAAACAGCTTTCACTGCAGGAGTCTGGGTCACTGTGACCTGGCCTCTGGACTCTGAAACAGATGGCATGTATGATTAGCATTACATTATTTGTTCATACAGCATATTCACTAAAACAGTAATAAGGTTATATAGCCTAATATTGCAATTTTCCAGAAAATGTTCTGTAAAATATATTACCTTGGAGACAGAGGGCAAATATCCAGATGAAGATGGTGATAAAAGTCATGGTTGTTGTGGGTTCTGTTGTGATGAAGGACAGCTCTCAGTCATGAAGTGTTAAACTCACAGGGATATAAACACTACCAGAGCACTGAAGCATGTGCTGGCTATGCAAAGTGTTCTATGTGGAAGTAGTCCAACATGTAAATAGTATTCTTGGACAGTCAGAATTATGTGATGTAGAAACATGATAGCTTTGTAATCACAGATTTTTTTTTTATGTCATAAGTGCTGAATGGGGACTAATACATGATTATTATTATAGACATCGACAAATGGAGCATATTGTTATTACTGTCATTCGACAAGATATAGCAGATTCTATGTCTCCCTCCATTGATCAGGGACAGGAACTGCAGTCTGTGTCTGGACTGTGTGATGCTGCTGACTGACTCTGATCTAAAGGGGAGATCTCCAGAGCTCTGACGTCTACAGACTCCTGTTTCACCTGCTGCTCTCTGGAACTACCACAGTGGTGTGAGGGAGGATGTCTGGGTAATGTTCAGGGGCTTTATTGTATCTGTTTGAATCATCTTGATTAAATTATAGCTATTCAAAACACAGGTCATCTTTAGGGGTTTGGATCAATGCACGTCATCTCTATTCAGATTGGTTGATAGTTTTCCTTGAGTTACTCAACAGAGTCAACATGTAGTTAATGGTCAGAAGAAACATTCAGTGATGAGTTATGATCTAAGGTCTTCTACAAATAGCTCTAGTTTGACTCTATTGTTGTTCAGCTCTACTACACACTGCGTCATTGTCAAATATGTGATCACTGTCTAATGAAGGCAGCACATTTCATCCACATTTTGATTAAAAGGGCACCTAACCTAAGATCTGATCTCAGAGATCACACTGATAAACAGTACATTTCCATAACTTATTTATTTCAAATGTTTATTTACTAATATGATTTTATTAAATCGTTTCTGCTATGGTTTTTAACCATGTGTGGTCTACACTGTAGCTTCCCTGGGTTTTCTCTACCTTCAACCCCTGGGGACAGAATGAACATCTGGTGCCAGTGCTGCTCTATTCTGGGACAAGCAGAACCACCCAACCCTGCCTATGCAAATCTCAGTTTCACTCCCACAACTCCAACTGATAACACAGCCATAAAGTCAAGTTCCACAGCCACAAAGTCAAAATTGCCTAGACAAATGAGCTCTTTGTTCTTAAATTTAAGGTTGGGTTAGGTGGGGTTTTTCAGAATTATGACTTTGTTGCTGTGTTAAGTAGTGACGACCCAGTTTCACTCTCTGAAATACCCTAGACTGGGACAGATGTGGAGAGAGGGGTTGGGCTGGTATAAACCTCTATGGTTGTTTGGCTTCTGATATTTTTTTATAAGATAACTACTACCCTAACTCATGGAATTGTTCTAAAATAGTAATAACATGGTCCAAAAAGCAATTTCATTCTCTATTTTAGGACACCTGGGGCATCAGTGTAAAAATTATGTGGCGCATTCATTGGATTAAGACAGAACGATTGCAATTAGGATGACTTTTTTCTAATGTCTGAGCCCCACATCTTGTTCCTGATTGACAGATCCGGCAGTCTGTAAACTGCTCATAACAATTAATCATTCAAATTTTTATCACACCATTTGAGGAATTTTAGTGGGCTGAAATGTTTGTAATGTTGATTTAAAATGTGATGATTTAATATTTTGACTTCCGTGGGGTTACTTATGTACGTACACTGAACAAAAATATAAATGCAACATGTAAAGTGTGGGTCCCATGTTTCATGAGCTGAAATAAAAGATCCCAGAAATTGTCCATAATTATGCACAACTAGCTAATATCTCTTAAATTTTGTGCACAAATGTATTTACATCCCTGTTAGTGAGCATTTCTCCTGTACCAAGATAATCCATCCACCTGACAGGTGTGGCATATCAAGAAGATAACTAAACAGCATGATTATTATACAGGTGCACCTTGTGCTGGGGAAAATAAAAGGCCACTCTAAAATGTGTAGTTTGTCACACAATACAATGCCACAGATGTATCAAGTTGTGAGGGAGCGTGCAACTGGCATGCTGACTGCAGGAATGTCCACCTGAGCTGTTGCCAGAGAATGTAATGTTCAACGTCGTTTCAGAGAATTTGGCAGTACATCCAACCAGCCTCACAATCCGCAGACCACGTGTATGGCATTGTGTGGGCGAGCAGTTTGCTGATGTCAACTTTGGTAATGGAGTGCCCCATGGTGGCCGTGGGGTGATGGTATGGGCAGGCATAAGCTCTGGAATGGCCTGCATTCTCGCCAGACATGTCACGCATTGAGAATGTTTGGGATGCTCTGGATCAACATGTACAACAGCGTGTTCCAGTTCCCGTTTCATCTCCATCTCTACATTCAAAGACTAAATCATGGACACTTTTTCTGACGCTTGTGGCTGATTCGTGTGACATATTGTTGTATCTACCTTTTTGCTCTTTGTGCTGTTGTCTGTGCCTAACAATGTTTGTACCATGCTTGTGCTGCTACCATGTTGTGCTGCTGCCATGTGTTGCTACAGTGTTGTCATGTTGTGTTGCTACCATGCTGTTTTGTCATTTGTTAGTGCCATGCTGTATTGTCTTAGGTCTCTCTTTATGTAGTGTTGTGGTGTCTCTCCTGTCATGGTGTGTTTTGTCTTATATTTTTCTTTTTAATTCCAGCCCCTGCAGGAGGCCTTTTGCTTCTTGGTAGCCTGTCATTTTAAATAAGAATTTGCTGTTAACTGACTTGCCGGGTTAAATAAAAATATCCAGCAACTTCGCACAGCATTTGAAGAGGATTGGGACAACATTCCACAGGCCACAATCAACAGCCTGATCAACTCTATGCGAAGGGGTTGTCACACTGCATGAGGCATCTTTTCTGCTACTCTCATGTTTTCAAACATGATTAAAAGGGCATCTGATCCAACAAATACTCTGCAATCATTTCTACAACTGAATGAGCCTGTTATAATGTAGCTCCAATACCAGTGAGAATAATTAGTGATATTAGATAATAAACCTCTAAGATCTGCTCTCAGAACTCACACTGCTAAACAACTACTTTCCATAACATATGTATTTATGTTTCATTCACAATATGTTAACAGTGCTGCTCTATTCTGGGACAAGCAGAACCATCCTGCCCTGTCTATGTAAATCTCAGTTTCACTCACACAGCTACCAATCAAGCAGTTGAACAGTTTCGCTGAGTGAAAAACTCTGGACTGGGCCAGATGTGAGGGCGTGGACTGGTTTAACATCTATGGTGGATTCACCATGTAATTAATGACAGATTAAACAGATATTATACTTTATGATAACAGTGTGTAGTGTATGTCTCTACATAAATGTGTCATGTTTGAGCCCAGCATCATGTCTCATTCACAGATCTAACAGCTCATGAAAAGAGTTAATACATGCTAGATGATCACATCAATAACTGGTTGTGAAGTGCATGTAGGGAATTGGTTTGGGGGGCTGATACTTTTCCTCTTACTTCTGTACATCTTACTCTACTATGGACTGGTATTGTCTTCCAAAACTACAAATAACTTTTACTGTATATACACTTTCAGTTCATGTCCAAAATAACAAGTTACAACCATGATGATGATAATAATGACGATGATGATGATGATGATGATGATGATGACGACGTTGGAGAACGTGTGTTCTGAATGATACTTTCTAACCATTTTCAAAGTTGACCTCCTCTACTGATCAGTGTTTCATGTCACTGTCTCTTCCCCCTCAGCACCTGCAGAAGGTCCCAGCTGTATCAGTACAGTCACTGTGCAGTCTGAATGAGGGAGGTGTTTGTACGACTCTGTATCACTGTGTGAACAATCCACTACTGTGGTAATTCTGACAGTAGTAATCTCCTGCATCTTCAGCCTGGACTCCACTGATGGTCAGAGTGAAGTCACTCCCAGATCCACTACCACTGAGTCCAGATGGGGTCTATGAAGTTTAGGAGCTCTTCCAGGTTTCTGTTGGTACCAGGCTAGGCAGGGATAAGAGCCATACACATCACTGCTGGTTTGACAGTTCAGAGCGACTGTCTGTCCAACATGAACAAATTTCACTGTAGGAGTCTGAGTCACAGTGTACTGTCCACTGGATTCTGAAACAAAGAGAGAGAAAAGAATGTACATCACCAGGAATAAATAGCACATTCTCAACAAAATTTCAGTTTACTCATTGCTTACTTTTTAGCATAAAAACATATGACTTTCAATGTTTTTACCCTTCATGTAGAATACAAAAATCCAGATGAATATGGTGATAGAAGTCATGGTTGTTGTGGGTTCTGTTGTCTTGAAGGACAGGGGGCGGGGGTACTGTCACGAATCCCGCCGAAGATGGTGCCTCTTCCTGTTCGGGCGGCGCTCGGCGGTCGTCGTCGCCGGCCTACTAGCTGCCACCGATCCCCTTTTCTGTTTAATTTAGTGTTGTCTGATTAGTTGCACCTGTTTTGTGTTTGGGTTGTGGTTTTGGGCTATTTAAACCTGGTAGGCCCGCCGGCTTTTGTGCGGGCTTGTTTTTTGTTAATTGGTGTGTGTGATTTCTGTGGACGTTATTTTTTCCTGAACCGTTTCGTCCTGTTGTTTTGGACTGGGTCTTTTAGCACCCGAGTGTGTGGCGTTGACCGACACTGTTGCTTTGGGAATAAACTATCCAGGTATCTACTACCCTGCTCTCTGCGCCTGACTCCTCCACCCACTACTTCTAGAAGTACTGACAAAGATGTCCTCATAGACAAACGTACCAGTGAGTCCTTGATCTCACATCCTGATAACTGATATAAAGGTACAGTGATGTGTTAGAGGGCTTGAGTTTGGTTACCAATCTAACACCATCATGGTAGAGTGACTAGTGTATGCAGGTAAGATCCTGGGGCATTCCAGAATATCACCATGGTCCAACAGAGGCTAGAAACTGGCTGCAACAAGGCATTTTCTAACTCTAAATGAAAATGTTCCTAAAGAAAAGGCCATCTTAAGTTTAGTGATCTGTTGAATGCACAAAATCATTTCTGGTATCATCTGTTTCAGAAGATACCAGATTTGAACCCATTGAAGATAGATGGGTTCATTGTTTTCCATGAGATACTAAAGACAAATGTGTGAAAATGATATAATGATGCCACGAATGACTGAATATGATAAGTTATAAGAAAGATATTGTTGTTCAGCTCTACTACACACTGTCTTTGTATTGGATCATCTCCTCCCCTCAGCACCTGCAGAAGGTCCCAGCTGTATCAGTACAGTCACTGTGCAGTCTGACTGAGGGAGGTTTTTGTACGGCTCTGTATCACTGTGTGAACACCCAGACACTGTTGGGGTAGTGAAAACTCTGACAGTAGTAATCTCCTGTATCTTCAGCCTGGACTCCACTGATGGTCAGAGTGAAGTCACTCCCTGATCCACTGCCACTGAATCTAGATGGAGTCCCAGACTGAAGGGTTTTAGCCCAGTATATTAGGAGTTTAGGAGCTCCTTCAGGTTTCTGTTGATACCAGTGCAAATAGTGTCCATTGCCGTCACTGTATACAGCACTGCTGGTCTTACAGCTGAGACTGACTGAGTGACCCACTGAAACAGCGTTCACTGCAGGAGTCTGGGTCACTGTGACCTGGCCTCTGGACTCTGAAACAGATGGCATTTATAATTAGCATTACATTATTTGTTCATATAGCATATTCACTAAAACAGTAATAAAGTTATATAGCCTAATATTGCAATTTTCCAGAAAATGTTCTGTCAAATATATTACCTTGGAGACAGAGGGCAAATATCCAGATGAAGATGGTGATAAAAGTCATGGTTGTTGTGGGTTCTGTTGTCATGAAGGACAGATCTCAGTCATGAAGTGTTAAACTCACAGGGATATAAACACTACCAGAGCACTGAAGCATGTGCTGGCTATGCAAAGTGTTCTATATGGAAATAGTCCAACATGTAAATAGTCTTCTTGGACAGTCAGAATGATGTGATGTAGAAACATGATAGCTTTGTAATCACAGAATTGTTTTTATGTCATAAGTGCTGAATGGGGACTAATACATGATTATTATTATAGACATCGACAAATGGAGCATATTGTTATTACTGTCATTCGACAAGATATAGCAGATTCTATGTCTCCCTCCATTGATCAGGGACAGGAACTTCAGTCTGTGTCTGGACTGTGTGATGCTGCTGACTGACTCTGATCTAAAGGGGAGATCTCCAGAGCTCTGACGTCTACAGACTCCTGTTTCACCTGCTGCTCTCTGGAACTACCACAGTGGTGTGAGGGAGGATGTCTGGGTAATGTTCAGGGGCTTTATTGTATCTGTTTGAATCATCTTGATTAAATTATAGCTATTCAAAACACAGGTCATCTTTAGGGGTTTGGATCAATGCACATCATCTCTATTCAGATTGGTTGATAGTTTTCCTTGAGTTACTCAACAGAGTCAACATGTAGTTAATGGTCAGAAGAAACATTCAGTGATGAGTTATGATCTAAGGTCTTCTACAAATAGCTCTAGTTTGACTCTATTGTTGTTCAGCTCTACTACACACTGCGTCATTGTCAAATATGTGATCACTGTCTAATGAAGGCAGCACATTTCATACACATTTTGATTAAAAGGGCACCTAACCTAAGATCTGCTCTCAGAGATCACACTGCTAAACAGTACATTTCCATAACTTATTTATTTCAAATGTTGATTTACTAATATGAATTTATTAAATCGTTTCTGCTTTGGTTTTTAACCATGTGTGGTCTACACTGTAGCTTCCCTGGGTTTTCTCTACCTTCAACCCCCTGGGGACAGAATGAACATCTGGTGCCAGTGCTGCTCTATTCTGGGACAAGCAGAACCACCCAACCCTGCCTATGCAAATCTCAGTTTCACTCCCACAACTCCAACTGATAACACAGCCATAAAGTCAAGTTCCACAGCCACAAAGTCAAAATTGCCTAGACAAATTAGCTTTTTGTTCTTAAATTTAAGGTTGGGTTAGGTGGGGTTTTTCAGAATTATGACTTTGTTGCTGTGTTAAGTAGTGACGACCCAGTTTCACTCTCTGAAATACCCTAGACTGGGACAGATGTGGAGAGAGGGGTTGGGCTGGTATAAACCTCTATGGTTGTTTGGCTTCTGATATTTTTGTATATGATAACTCCTACCCTAACTCATGGAATTGTTCTAAAATAGTAATAACATGGTCCAAAAAGCAATTTCATTCTCTATTTTAGGACACCTGGGGCATCAGTGTAAAAATTGTGTGGCGCAATCATTGGATTAAGACAGATCGATTGGAATTAGGATGACGTTTTTCTAATGTCTGAGCCCCACATCTTGTTCCTGATTGACAGATCCGGCAGTCTGTAACCTGCTCATAACAATTAATAATTCTAAATGATCAGATTAATTTTTATCACACCATTTGAGGAATTTTAGTGGGCTGAAATGTTTGTAATGTTGATTTAAAATGTGATGATTTAATATTTTGACTTCCGTGGGGTTACTTATGTACGTACACTGAAGAAAAATATAAATGCAACATGTAAAGTGTGGGTCCCATGTTTCATGAGCTGAAATAAAAGATCCCAGAAATTGTCCATAATTATGCACAAATAGCTAATTTCTCTTAAATTTTGTGCACAAATGTATTTACATCCCTGTTAGTGAGCATTTCTCCTGTACCAAGATAATCCATCCACCTGACAGGTGTGGCATATCAAGAAGATAACTAAACAGCATGATTATTATACAGGTGCACCTTGTGCTGGGGAAAATAAAAGGCCACTCTAAAATGTGTAGTTTGTCACACAATACAATGCCACAGATGTATCAAGTTGTGAGGGAGCGTGCAACTGGCATGCTGACTGCAGGAATGTCCACCTGAGCTGTTGCCAGAGAATGTAATGTTCAACGTCGTTTCAGAGAATTTGGCAGTACGTCCAACCAGCCTCACAATCCGCAGACCACGTGTGGGCGAGCAGTTTGCTGATGTCAACTTTGGTAATGGAGTGCCCCATGGTGGCCGTGGGGTGATGGTATGGGCAGGCATAAGCTCTGGAATGGCCTGCATTCTCGCCAGACATGTCACGCATTGGGATGCGTTTGGCATGCTCTGGATCGACATGTACAACAGCGTGTTCCAGTTCCCGTTTTATCTCCATCTCTACATTCAAAGACTAAATCATGGACACTTTTTCTGAAACTTGTGGCTGATTCGTGTGACATATTGTTGTATCTACCCTTTTGCTCTTTGTGCTGTTGTCTGTGCCTAACAATGTTTGTACCATGCTTGTGCTGCTACCATGTTGTGCTGCTGCCATGTGTTGCTACAGTGTTGTTATGTTGTGTTGCTACCATGCTGTTTTGTCATTTGTTGGTGTCGTGCTGTGTTGTCTTAGGTCTCTCTTTATGTAGTGTTGTGGTGTCTCTCCTGTCATGGTGTGTTTTGTCTTATATTTTTCTTTTTAATTCCAGCCCCTGCAGGATGCCTTTTGCTTCTTGGTAGCCCGTCATTTTAAATAAGAATTTGCTGTTAAGACTTGCCTAGTTAAATTAAAAAATATCCAGCAAATTCGCACAGCATTTGAAGAGGATTGGGACAACATTCCACAGGCCACAATCAACAGCCTGATCAACTCTATGCGAAGAGGATGTCGCACTGCATGAGGCATCTTTTCTGCTACTCTCATGTTTTCAAACATAATTGAAAGGGCATCTGATCCAACAAATACTCTGCAATCATTTCTACAACTGAATGAGCCTGTTATAATGTAGCTCCAATACCAGTGAGAATAATTAGTGATATTAGATAATGAACCTCTAAGATCTGCTCTCAGAACTCACACTGCTAAACAACTACTTTCCAAAACATATGTATTTATGTTTCATTCCCAATATGGTAACAGTGTTGCTCTATTCTGGGACAAGCAGAACCATCCTGCCCTGTCTATGTAAATCTCAGTTTCACTCACACAGCTACCAATCAAGCAGTTGAACAGTTTCGCTGAGTGAAAAACTCTGGACTGGGCCAGATGTGAGGGAGTGGACTGGTTTAACATCTATGGTGGATTCACCATGTAATTAATGACAGATTAAACAGATATTATACTTTATGATAACAGTGTGTAGTGTATGTCTCTACATAAATGTGTCATGTTTGAGCCCAGCATCATGTCTCATTCACAGATGTATCAGCTCATGAAAAGGGTTAATACATGCTAGATGATCACATCAATAACTGGTTGTGAAGTGCATGTAGGGAAATGGTTTGGGGGGCTGATACTTTTGCTCTTACTTCTGTACATCTTACTCTACTATGGACTGGTATTGTCTTCCAAAACTACAAATAACTTTTATATACATTTTCAGTTCATGACCAATATAACAAGTTGTAACCATGATGATGATAATAATGACGATGATGATGATGGCGACGTTGGAGAACACTGCTGGTTTGACAGTTCAGAGCGACTGTCTGTCCAACATGAACACATTTCACTGTAGGAGTCTGAGTCACAGTATACTGTCCACTGGATTCTGAAACAAAGAGAGAGAAAAAATGTACATCACCAGGAATAAATAGCACATTCTCAACAAAATTTCAGTTTACTCATTGCTTACTTTTTAGCATAAAAACATATGACTATCAATTTTTTTACCCTTCATGTAGAATACAAAAATCCAGATGAATATGGTGATAGAAGTCATGGTTGTTGTGGGTTCTGTTGTTGTCACGAATCCCGTTTCCTGAGTCTGTTTTTGCCTATGTTCTGTCCTGGAGAGTTTTTCCGGCGTCCTGGAACGCACCCTGTCTGGTTGCCGGGCAATGTAGCCAGTTGGGGTTTCTGATTACCCGCACCTGTATCCCTTGAAGGACAGGGGGCGGGGGTACTCATCATCATCCCGCCGAAGATGGGCCTCTTCCTGTTCCGGCGCTCGCGGTCGTCGTCGCCGGCCTACTGTGCCACCGATCCCCTTTTCTGTTTCATTTAGTGTTGTCTGATTAGTTGCACCTGGTTCTTGTTAACGTTGTGGTTTTGGACTATTTAAACCCGGTATGCCGCCGCCTTTTGTGCGGGCTCCCCATTTGTTAATTGGTGCCACCTGGTGATTTCTGTCACCTTTTTCCTACTCTCCTTGGACGTCTGCTTTTTTCGAACCGTTTCGTCCTGTCTTGTACTGCACCATCTGGTCCCCTCATCACCGGCGCTCAGAAGGTCCCAGCTGTATCAGTACTGTCACTGTGCAGTCTGACTGTTTCATTTAGTGTTGTCTGATTAGTTGCACCTGTTTCTTGTTTAGGTTGTGGTTTTGGGCTGTTTAAACCCGGTAGGCACGCCGCCTTTGATGCAGGCTTTTTTTTTGTTAATTAGTGTGTGATTTCTGTGGACGTTATTTTTTTCCCGAACCGTTTCGTCCTGTTGTTTTGGACTGGGTCTTTTAGCGCCCGAGTGTGTGGCGTTGACCGACACTGTTGCTTTGGGAATAAACTATCCACGTATCTACTACCCTGCTCTCTGCGCCTGACTCCTCCACCCACTACTTCTAGAAGTACTGACAAAGATGTCCTCATAGACAAACGTACCAGTGAGTCTGTGATCTCACATCCTGATAACTGATATAAAGGTACAGTGATGTGTTAGAGGGCTTGAGTTTGGTTACCAATCTAACACCATGGTAGAGTGACTAGTGTATGCAGGTAAGATCCTGGGGCATTCCAGAATATCACCATGGTCCAACAGAGGCTAGAAACTGGCTGCAACAAGGCATTTTCTAACTCTAAATGAAAATGTTTCTAAAGAAAAGGCCATCTTAAGTTTAGTGTTCTGTTGAATGCACAAAATCATTTCTGGTATCATCTGTTTCAGAAGATACCATATTTGAACCCATTGAAGATAGATGGGTTCATTGTTCTCCATGAGATACTCAAGACAAATGTGTGAAAATGATATAATGATGCCACGAATGACTGAATATGATAAGTTATAAGAAAGATATTGTTGTTCAGCTCTACTACACACTGTCTTTGTACTGGATCATCTCCTCCCCTCAGCACCTGCAGTAGGTCCCAGCTGTATCAGTACAGTCACTGTGCAGTCTGACTGAGGGAGGTTTTTGTACGGCTCTGTATCACTGTGTGAACACTGGACCACTGTGTAAACTCTGACAGTAGTAATCTCCTGCATCTTCAGCCTGGACTCCACTGATGGTCAGAGTGAAGTCACTCCCAGATCCACTGCCACTGAATCTAGATGGAGTCCCAGACTGAAGGGTTTTAGCATAGTAAATCAGGAGTTTAGGAGCTCCTCCAGGTTTCTGTTGATACCAGTGCAAATAGTGTCCATTGCTGTCACTGTATACAGCACTGCTGGTCTTACAGCTGAGACTGACTGAGTGACCCACTGAAACAGCTTTCACTGCAGGAGTCTGGGTCACTGTGACCTGCCCTCTGGACTCTGAAACAGATGGCATGTATAATTAGCATTACATTATTTGTTCATATAGCATATTCACTAAAACAGTAATAAGGTTATATAGCCTAATATTGCAATTTTCCAGAAAATGTTCTGTAAAATATATTACCTTGGAGACAGAGGGCAAATATCCAGATGAAGATGGTGATAAAAGTCATGGTTGTTGTGGGTTCTGTTGTCATGAAGGACAGCTCTCAGTCATGAAGTGTTAAACTCACAGGGATATAAACACTACTAGAGCACTGAAGCATGTGCTGGCTATGCAAAGTGTTCTATATGGAAGTAGTCCAACATGTAAATAGTCTTCATGGACAGTCAGAATGATGTGATGTAGAAACATGATAGCTTTGTAATCACAGAATTGTTTTTATGTCATAAGTGCTGAATGGGGACTAATACATGATTATTATTATAGACATCGACAAATGGAGCATATTGTTATTACTGTCATTCGACAAGATATAGCATATTCTATGTCTCCCTCCATTGATCAGGGACAGGAACTGCAGTCTGTGTCTGGACTGTGTGATGCTGCTGACTGACTCTGATCTAAAGGGGAGATCTCCAGAGCTCTGACGTCTACAGACTCCTGTTTCACCTGCTGCTCTCTGGAACTACCACAGTGGTGTGAGGGAGGATGTCTGGGTAATGTTCAGGGGCTTTATTGTATCTGTTTGAATCATCTTGATTAAATTATAGCTATTCAAAACACAGGTCATCTTTAGGGGTTTGGATCAATGCACATCATCTCTATTCAGATTGGTTGATAGTTTTCCTTGAGTTACTCAACAGAGTCAACATGTAGTTAATGGTCAGAAGAAACATTCAGTGATGAGTTATGATCTAAGGTCTTCTACAAATAGCTCTAGTTTGACTCTATTGTTGTTCAGCTCTACTACACACTGCGTCATTGTCAAATATATGATCACTGTCTAATGAAGGCAGCACATTTCATACACATTTTGATTAAAAGGGCACCTAACCTAAGATCTGATCTCAGAGATCACACTGCTAAACAGTACATTTCCATAACTTATTTATTTCAAATGTTTATTTACTAATATGATTTTATTAAATCGTTTCTGCTATGGTTTTTAACCATGTGTGGTCTACACTGTAGCTTCCCTGGGTTTTCTCTACCTTCAACCCCCTGGGGACAGAATGAACATCTGGTGCCAGTGCTGCTCTATTCTGGGACAAGCAGAACCACCCAACCCTGCCTATGCAAATCTCAGTTTCACTCCCACAACTCCAACTGATAGCACAGCCATAAAGTCAAGTTCCACAGCCACAAAGTCAAAATTGCCTAGACAAATGAGCTTTTTGTTCTTAAATTTAAGGTTGGGTTAGGTGGGGTTTTTCAGAATTATGACTTTGTTGCTGTGTTAAGTAGTGACGACCCAGTTTCACTCTCTGAAATACCCTAGACTGGGACAGATGTGGAGAGAGGGGTTGGGCTGGTATAAACCTTTATGGTTGTTTGGCTTCTGATATTTTTTATATGATAACTACTACCCTAACTCATGGAATTGTTCTAAAATAGTAATAACATGGTCCAAAAAGCAATTTCATTCTCTATTTTAGGACACCTGGGGCATCAGTGTAAAAATTGTGTGGCGCATTCATTGGATTAAGACAGAACGATTGCAATTAGGATGACTTTTTTCTAATGTCTGAGCCCCACATCTTGTTCCTGATTGACAGATCCGGCAGTCTGTAAACTGCTCATAACAATTAATAATTCTAAATGATCAGATTAATTTTTATCACACCATTTGAGGAATTTTAGTGGACTGAAATGTTTGTAATGTTGATTTAAAATGTGCTGATTTAATATTTTGACTTCCGTGGGTTTACTTATGTACGTACACTGAACAAAAATATAAATGCAACATGTAAAGTGTGGGTCCCATGTTTCATGAGCTGAAATAAAAGATCCCAGAAATTGTCCATAAATATGCACAACTAGCTAATTTCTCTTAAATTTTGTGCACAAATGTATTTACATTCCTGTTAGTGAGCATTTCTCCTGTACCAAGATAATCCATCCACCTGACAGGTGTGGCATATCAAGAAGATAACTAAACAGCATGATTATTATACAGGTGCACCTTGTGCTGGGGAAAATAAAAGGCCACTCTAAAATGTGTAGTTTGTCACACAATACAATGCCACAGATGTATCAAGTTGTGAGGGAGCGTGCAACTGGCATGCTGACTGCAGGAATGTCCACCAGAGCTGTTGCCAGAGAATGTAATGTTCAACGTTGTTTCAGAGAATTTGGCAGTACGTCCAACCAGCCTCACAACCGCAGACCACGTGTATGGCATTGTGTGGGCGAGCAGTTTGCTGATGTCAACTTTGGTAATGGAGTGCCCCATGGTGGCCGTGGGGTGATGGTATGGGCAGGCATAAGCTCTGGAATGGCCTGCATTCTCGCCAGACATGTCACGCATTGGGATGCGTTTGGCATGCTCTGGATCGACATGTACAACAGCGTGTTCCAGTTCCCGTTTTATCTCCATCTCTACATTTAAAGACTAAATCATGGACACTTTTTCTGAAACTTGTGGCTGATTCGTGTGACATATTGTTGTATCTACCTTTTTGCTCTTTGTGCTGTTGTCTGCTCATGAAAAGAGTTAATACATGCTAGATGATCACCTCATTAACTGGTTGTGAAGTGCATGTAGGGAAATGGTTTGGGGGGCTGATACGTTTCCTCTTTCTTCTGTACATCTTACTCTACTATGGACTGGTATTGTCTTCCAAAACTACAAATAACTTTTATATACACTTTCAGTTCATGACCAATATAACAAGTTGTAACCATGATGATGATAATAATGAAACTATCCACGTATCTACTACCTTGCTCTCTGCGCCTGACTCCTCCACCCACTACTTCTAGAAGTACTGACAAAGATGTCCTCATAGACAAACGTACCAGTGAGTCTGTGATCTCACATCCTGATAACTGATATAAAGGTACAGTGATGTGTTAGAGGGCTTGAGTTTGGTTACCAATCTAACACCATCATGGTAGAGTGACTAGTGTATGCAGGTAAGATCCTGGGGCTTTCCAGAATATCACCATGGTCCAACAGAGGCTAGAAACTGGCTGCAACAAGGCATTTTCTAACTCTAAATGAAAATGTTCCTAAAGAAAAGGCCATCTTAAGTTTAGTGATCTGTTGAATGCACAAAATCATTTCTGGTATCATCTGTTTCAGAAGATACCAGATTTGAACCCATTGAAGATAGATGGGTTGTCACGAGTCCGACCGAGGGTGGCTTCCCTTCTCGGTCGGGTGGCGCTCGGCGGTCGTCGTCACCGGCCTATTAGCTGCCACTGATTGTCTTTTCTCCCCCTCCTTGTATGTTTATTGGTAGCACCTGTTTATGAATGATTAGTTGGGCTTTATTAGACAGCCGGCCCGCCTGTTTGTTGTGCGGGATTAATTATTGTGACCTTCGGTTCGGTAGTAGAGGAACGTGTTTGTTCCTGGTCGTGTATTTCAGTTGTACATTTTTCGTCCCCCGTGTTTAGGGGCCGTTATTGTTGTGAGCACCCTGTGGTGTGTTTGTGCATTAAAGAGCACAGCATTGCACTCTCTGTTTCCTGCGTCTGACTCCACACCCACGACACCCGGAGCATTACAGAATCCCGCACCACAAACTGAATGGAGTCAGCAGGAGCAGCAGCCAACCCTCTCCCATCGATGGAGGAACGGGTTCTCCACCACACCACCGTCCTCCATCGGATCGGATCGGCGATGGATCAAGTGATGGAGAGAATGGACTGATGGGAGAGGAGCGGTCTCCTCTCTCCACCTTCGGCACCCCCGGCTCCGGACTCCCCATCTCCCGACTCCAGCACCCTCCGTCTGACGCTCCCGAGGGCTTATGATGGAGCGGCGGCGGGTTGCCAGGGGTTTTTACTCCAGCTGGAGCTATACCTGGCCACCGTCAGACCCACTCCCTCGGGAGCGAAGAGGGTGAGTGTCCTCATCTCCTGTCTCACGGGTCGTGCTCTGGAGTGGGCGAACGCAGTCTGGAATGGCCCAGACTCAGCGCGGGAGAACTACCCAGAGTTTTCCCGCCGCTTCCGTGCCGTGTTTGATCACCCTCCAGAAGGCCGAGCGGTGGGAGAACGACTATTTCATCTCAGGCAGGAGAGGAGGAGCGCCCAGGATTACGCGCTGGAGTTCCGGACCTTGGCAGCAGGATCTGGGTGGAACGACAGGGCCCTTATTGACCACTACAGGTGTAGTCTCCGGGAGGACCTCCGCAGGGAGTTAGTGTGTCGGGACACCGCTCTTTACCTGGATGAGCTGATTGACATGTCCATTCGACTGGATAATCTGCTGGCTGCCCGCGGGCGTTCGGAGACGGTCCTGTGCGTTCCACCACCCAGCCCCTCCGCTCCCATTCCG
Source organism: Oncorhynchus clarkii lewisi (assembly GCF_045791955.1). Classification (NCBI taxonomy): domain Eukaryota; kingdom Metazoa; phylum Chordata; class Actinopteri; order Salmoniformes; family Salmonidae; genus Oncorhynchus; species Oncorhynchus clarkii. The sequence goes on from NC_092167.1 coordinate 11,959,873, forward strand.
ATGGAGTTGGGAGGGGCTGTGCCGAGGGGTACCGGAGGAGGAGGCCTTCCCTGCACCAACTGTGGTCGGAGAGGACACACGGCCGATCTGTGCTGGGGGGGTCCGTCTGGGAGTAGAGATGGCAGGCGGAACGCTTCTCGATCACCCCAGGTGAGTCAGCATCAAACTCACCCAGAAACCCTGTTGTCCACTTGTTTGTCTTAACCTTTTCCCTTCACTTTTTTCCCTCTTCCCAGCATAGGGCGCTAGTCGATTCAGGCGCAGCTGGGAACTTTATGGATCGCAGACTCGCCCTTAAGTTAGGGGTTCCGCTGGTGCCGATAGATTCTCCTTTTCCCGTGCACTCCCTAGATAGCCGGCCATTAGGGTCAGGGATGGTCAGGGAGACCACGGTTCCACTGGACATGGTGACGCAGGGGAATCATAGGGAGCGTATCAGTCTTTATATTATTGATTCGCCTGCGTTTCCAGTGGTGCTAGGGATTCCCTGGCTGGCCCGGCACAATCCTAAAATTTCGTGGAGACAGGGGGTTCTCCAGGGGTGGTCAGAGGAGTGTTCTGGAAGGTGTTTGGGATTTTCCATCGGTGCCACATCGGTGGAGAGTCCAGACCAGGGTTCCACGGTGTGCATTCCCCCCGAGTATGCCGATTTGGCAATCGCTTTCAGTAAAGTGAAAGCGACTAAATTACCACCTTATCGACCGGGAAGGGATTGTACGATAGATCTCCAGGTAAACGCTGCGCTTCCCAAGAGTCACGTGTACCCGTTGTCCCAGGAGGAGACGTTGGCGATGGAGACATATGTCACAGAGTCGCTGGGACAGGGGTACATTCGGCCCTCCATCTCACCCGTCTCCTCAAGTTTCTTTTTTGTGAGGAAAAAGGAGGGAGGTTTGCGTCCGTGTATTGATTATAGAGGTCTAAACGCCATCACAGTGGGGTATAGTTACCTCTCTTCGCTACGGCGGTGGAATCATTTCACGGAGCGCAGTTCTTCACAAAACTGGATCTCAGGAGCGCGTATAGTCTGGTGCGTATTCGGAAGGGAGACGAGTGGAAAACCGCATTTAGTACCACATCAGGCTACTATGAGTACCTCGTCATGCCGTATGGGTTAAAGAATGCTCCAGCCGTCTTCCAATCCTTTGGGAGTGGTTGTTTATATCGATGACATTCTGATCTACTCGGCCACTCACACCAAGCATGTATCTCTGGTACGCAAGGTGCTTGGTAGATTGCTGGAGCATGACCTATACGTCAAGGCTGAGAAATGCGTGTTCTCTAAACGAGCCGTCTCCTTTCTGGGTTATCAGCCCTGCGGAGCGTAACTATGATGTGGGGGACCCGGGAGTTGCTAGCGGTGGTTAGAGCTCTGAAGGTGTGGAGACACTGGCTTGAGGGGGCTAAGCACCCCTTTCTCATCTGGACCAACCACCAGAATCTGGAGTATATTCGGGCAGCTAGGAGACTTAACCCACGTCAGGCAAGGTGGGCCATATTCTTCACCCGGTTCCGGTTTACATTGTCTTATAGACCGGGCTCCCAAAACGCACTGTCCCGCCTTTACGACACGGAGGATGGGTCCACCGAACCTACTCCCATCCTTCCCACCTCAAAGCTGGTAGCACCAGTGGTATGGGAGGTGGACTCGGACATCGAGCGGGCGTTACGGGCGGAACCCGCGCCTCCTCAGTGTCCGGCGGGGCGAAAGTACGTGCCGCTTGGTGATCGGGACCAACTGATTTGGTGGGCTCACGTCCTACCCTCCTCGGGTCACCCTGGGGTGACGAGGACAGTGGGGAGCCTTCGGGGGAGGTATTGGTGGCCTACTTTGGCTAAGGACGTTAAGGTTTATGTCTCCTCCTGGTCGGTGTGCGCCCAGAGTAAGGCTCCTAGGCACCTTCCTAGAGGGAAGTTACAACCCCTCCCCGTTCCACAACGGCCATGGTCACATCTATCCGTAGATTTCCTGACCGATCTTCCGCCATCTCAGGGGAACACCACAGTTCTAGTGATTGTGAATCGGTTCTCTAAGTCCTGCCGTCTCCTCCCGTTGCCTGGTATCCCTACAGCCCTACAGACTGCGGAGGCATTATTCACCCATGTCTTTCGGCACTACGGGGTGCCGGAGGACATCGTTTCTGATCGGGGCCCCCAATTCACGTCCCGGGTATGGAGGGCCTTCATGGAACGTTTGGGGGTCTCTGTCAGCCTGACCTCCGGTTATCACCCCGAGAGTAATGGGCAGGTGGAGAGAGTGAGCCAGGAGGTGGGTAGGTTTCTGCGGTCGTATTGCCAGGATCGGCCAGGGGAGAGCTCACTACTCCACTCCTCTACTAACGTGTCCCCTTTTCAGTGTGTGTTGGGGTACCAGCCGGTCCTGGCACCATGGCATCCGAGCCAGACCGAAGCTCCTGCGGTGGAGGAATGGGTACAGCGCTCCAAGGAGACCTGGAGGGCCGTCCAGGAATCTCTCCAACAAGCGAGTGGACGGCAGAAGACGAGTGCTGACCGCCACCACAGTGAGGCCCCCGTGTTTGTACCGGGGGACAGGGTCTGGCCCTCAACCCTGAAACCTACCCCTCCGCTTGCCCTGCCGGAAGCTGGGTCCGCAGTGTGTAGGGCCCTTTAAAGTCCTGAGGAGAATAAACGAGGTGTGTTATCGATTACAACTCCCTTCCTATTATCGTATTAACCCCTTGTTTCATGTGTCTCTCCTCAGGCCGGTGGTAGCTGGTTCCCTGCAGGACAGTGAGGTGCCGGAGGTCCCTCCCCCGCCCTCTGGACATCGAGGGGTCCCCGGCGTATACGATACGGGCCATTCTGGACTCTAAGACGCCGGGTGAGGGGCCTGCAGTACCTCGTGGACTGGGAGGGGTACGGGCTGGAGGAGAGGTGCTGGCTACCGGTGGGGGACGTCTTGGATCCATCCATGTTGAGGGATTTCCATCGCCTCCATCCGGATCGCCCTGCACCTCGTCCTCCGGGGCGACCTCGAGGCCGGTGTCGATGTGATTCACGAGGAGCATCCAGAAGCTGCACTTGATGAATTTATGAAATTGCTTCTTCCAATTATTGATAAACATGCACCTGTTAAGAAAGTGACTGATAGAACTGTTAAGGCTCCATGGACTGATGAGGAATTGAAAAACAGTATGGTTGAAAGAGATGGGGCAAAAGGAATGGCTAATAAGTCTGGCTGTACATATGACTGCAAATTGAGAAATTATGTGACTAAACTCAACAAAAAGACCAAGAAACTTTATTATGAAGCCAAGATCAATGATATAAAGAATGATGGAAAAAACTTTAGAGTACTGTAAATGAAATTATGGGCAGAAAGACAAATTCAACTCCATCTTTCATCAAATCAGATGGCTTATTTGTCACAAAACCAAAGTGGCAAAGTGGGCAAACTTAAGCAGGAAATGCCCACGACAAACAGTGAGCAATTCTATTAATGTATAAAAATATCAAAATATTGAAAGAAAAGCAAGTTTGAATTTTGTAAAGTTAGTGTGGGAGAGGTGGAAAAAATATTGTTAACAAACAATAATGACAAACCTCCTGGCATTGACAACGTAGATGGAAAGCTACTGAGGATGGTAGCTGACTCTGTAGCCACTCCTATCTGTCATATTTTTAATCTGAGCCTAGAGGAAAGTCTTTGTCCTCAGGCCTGGAGTGAAATCAAAGTAATTCCGCTACCCAGTAAAGCGGCCTTTACTGGTTCGAACAGCAGACCTATAAGCTTGCTGCCAGATCTTAGCAAACTGTTGGAAAAAATTGTGTTTGACCAAATACAATGCTATTTCTCTGTAAACAAATTAACAACAGACTTTCAGCATGCTTATAGAGAAGGGCACTCAGCATGTACTGCACTGACACAAATGACTGATGATTGGTTGAAATAAATTGATAATAAGACGATTGTGGGACCTGTACTGTTAGATTTCAGTGCAGCCTTTGATATTATTGACCATAACCTGTTGTTGAAAAAACTCAAGTGCTATGGCTTTTCAACCTACGCCATATCGTGGATTCAGAGCTATCTATCTAATAGAACTCAAAGGGTTTTCTTTAATGGAAGCGTCTCTAATGTCAAACATGTAAAGTGTGGTGTACCGCAGGGCAGCTCTCTAGGCCTTCTACTCTTTTCTATTTTTACCAATGACCTGCCAATGGCATTAAACAAAGCATGTGTGTCCATGTATGCTGATGATTCAACCATATACGCATCAGCAACCACAGCTAATGAAGTCACTGAAACCCTTAACAAAGAGTTGCAGTCTGTTTTGGAATGGATGTCGAGTATTAAACTGGTCCTGAACTTCTCTAAAACTAAGAGCATTGTATTTGGTTCAAATCATTCCTTAAGTGCTAGACCTCAGCTGAATCTGGTAATGAATGGTGTGGCTGTTGAACAAGTTGAGGAGACTAAATTACTTGGTGTTACCTTAGATTTTAAACTGTCATGGTCAAAACATATAGATTCAATGGTTGCAAAGATGGGGAGAGGTCTAGCCGTAACAAAGAGATGCTCTGCTTTTTTCTACACCACACTCCAAAAAGAAAGTTCTGCAGGCTCTAGTTTTGTCTAATCTTGATTACTGTCCAGTCGTGTGGTCCAGTGCTGCAAGGAAAGACGTAGTTAAGTGTAAGGGGCAGTATTTTGATGTTTGGATGAAAAACGTACCCAAATGAAACTGCTTATTTCTCAGGCCCAGAATATGCATATAATTGTCAGATTAGGATAGAAAACACTATAACGTTTCCAAAACTGTCATAATATTGTCTGTGAGTATAACAGAACTGATATTGCAGGCGAAAACCTGAGGAAAATCCAACAAGGAAGTGCTGTTTTTCCTGAAAGCTCTCTGTTCCATTGCAAGCCTTCCCTCCATTTAAAGGGATATCAACCAGATTCCTTTTCCTATGGCTTCCACATGGTGTCAACAGTCTTTAGACATAGTTTCAGGCTTTTATTTAGAAAAATTAGCGAGAAAGATCACATCGCGTCATTGGATGGCTGGGTGCCAGCAGCGTTTTGCATGCACCAACAGAGTGGAGCAGACATTTTCTCTCTCTCTCCTATTGAAGAAGCTACAGTCCGGTTGAAATATTGTCGATTATATATTGTAAAAACAACCCGAGGATTGATTCTAAAAAACATTTGACATGTTTCTACGAACTTTACGGATACTATTTGGAATTTTCGTCTGCCCCATCGTGACCGCTCGTGCCTGTGGATTTCTGAACATAACCAAACCAAATGGAGGTATTTTGGATATAAAAATAATCTTTATGGAACAAAAGGAACATTTATTGTGTAACTGGGAGTCTCGTGAGTGCAAACATCCAAAGATCATCAAAGGTAAGCGATTCATTTTATTGTGTTTCTGACTTTTGTGACCAATCTACTTTGCTGCTAGCTGTTTGTAATGTTTTGTCTGCTGAGAGAGATGTCCTTACATAAACGCTTGGTATGCTTTCGCCGAAAAGCTTTTTTGAAATCTGACACTCCAGGTGGATTAACAACAAGCTAAGCTGTGTTTTGCTATATTGCACTTGTGATTTCATGAAAATTTAATATTTTTAGTAATTTAATTTGAATTTGGCGCTCTGCAATTCAGCGGATGTTGACGAAAATGATCCCGCTAACGGGATGGGTGCGTCAATAAGTTTTAAGCTGCAGCTGGCCCAGAACAGAGCGGCACGTTTTGCTCTTAATTGTAATCAGAGGGCTAATATTGATACTATACCTGCCAGTCTCTCTTGGATAAGAGTTGAGGAGAGACTGACTGCATCACTTCTTCTTTGTCTTAGACAAAGTGATGCAGTCAGTCTCTCCTCAACTCTTAATGTTGAAAATACCAAATTGTTTGCACAGTCAAGTTACACACAGTTCTGAGACACACACTTACCCCACCAGACATGCCACCAGGGGTCTTTTCATAGTCCCCAAATACAGAACAAATTCAAGAAAACATTCAGTTTATATAGAGCCATTATTTCATGGAACTTCATTCCATCTCAGATTGCTAAAATAAAAAGCAAACCTGGTTTCAAACAGATAAAGCAACACCTCACGGCACAACGCCTCTTCCCTATTTGACCTAGATAGTTTGTATGTATACATTGATATGTAGGCTACGTGTGTCACGCCCTGACCATAGTTTACTTTGTATTTTCTATGTTTTGATTGGTCAGGGTGTGATCTGAGTGGGTATTCTATGTTTCATGTCTTGTTTGTCTATTTCTATGTTCAGCCTGATATGGTTCTCAGTCAGAGGCAGGTGTTCGTCATTGTCTCTGATTGGGAACCATATTTAGGTAGCCTGGGTTTCACTGTGTGGGTGTGGGTGATTGTTCCTGTCTATGTGTTTTCACCAGATAGGCTGTCTAGGTTTTCGTTACGTTTTGTTTTGTAGTATTGTATTGGAGATTCGTGTTTCGTATTATTAATAAACATGGATCGTAAACCACACGCTGCATTTTGGTCCGACTCTCCTTCGTATGAAGACGAAACGCGTTACAGAATCACCCACCACCAACGGACCAAGCAGCGTGTCAACAGGCAGGAGCAGCGCGAGGAGAAGCGCAATAAGGATTTCTGGACATGGGAGGAAATCCTCGACGGGAGAGGACCCTGGGCTAAACCAGGGGAGTGTAGCCGCACTAAGGTGCAGCGGGAGAAGAAACAACAGGAGCAGCCCAAAGAGGAGGTATGGACATGGGAGGACGAATTAGAAGGAAGAGGACCCTGGGCTCAGCCAGGAGAATATCGCCGCCCCAAAGAAGAACTGGAGGCGGCGAAAGCTGAGAGGCGCAGATACGAGGAGGCAGCACGACGTAGCGGATGGAAGCCTGAGAGGCAGCCCCAAAAATTTCTTGGGGGGGGGCTAACAGGGAGTATGGCTATGCCAGGTAGGAGACCTGAGCAGACTCCCTGTGCTTACCGGGGGGCTAGAGAGACCGGACAGGCACCGTGTTATGCAGTGGTGCGCACGGTGTCTCCAGTGCGGGTGCATAGATGAAGCCGGCTCTACGCAGCTGGTCCCCAGTGCGTCTCCTTGGGCCGGCTTACATGGCACCAGCCTTGCGCTCGGTGTCTCCGGTTCGCCTGCATAGCCCAGTGCGGGCTATTCCACCTCGCCGCACTGGCAGGGCGACCGTGAGCATTCAACCAGGTAAGGTTGGGCAGGCTCGGTGCTCAAGAGCTCCAGTGCGCCTGCACGGTCCGGTTTTTCCAGTACCACCTCCACACCCCAGCCCTCCGGTAGCAGCTCCCCGCACCAGGCTTCCTGTGCGTGTCCTTGGCCCAGTACCACCAGTGCCAGTACCACGCATCAAGCCTACAGTGCGCCTCGCCTGTCCAGCGCTGTCGGAGCCCTCCTCCTCTCCAGCGCTGTCGGAGTCTCCCGCCTGTTTAGCGCTGTCAGAGCTTTCCGCCTCTACAGCGCTGCCGGAGTCTCCCGCCTGTTCAGAACTGCCAGTTAGCATAGAGCTGCCAGTTAGCATAGAGCTGCCAGTTAGCATAGAGCTGCCAGTTAGCAAGGAGCTGCCAGTCTGCAAGGAGCTGCCAGTCTGCAAGGAGCTGCCAGTCTGCATGGAGCTGCCAGTCTGCATAGAGCTGCCAGTCTGCATGGAGCTGCCAGTCTGCAAGGAGCCGCCAGAGCTGCCTGTCTGCAGGATGCCGCCAAAGCTGCCAGTCTGCAAGGAGCCGCCAGAGCTGCCAGTCTGCAAGGAGCCGCCAGAGCTGCCAGTTAGCATGGAGCAGCCAGGGCCGCCAGTCAGCATGGAGCAGCCAGGGCCGCCAGTCAGCATGGAGCAGCCAGGGCCGCCAGTCAGCATGGAGCAGCCAGGGCCGCCAGTCAGCATGGAGCAGCCAGTCAGCAGGGAGCAGCCAGTCAGCATGGAGCAGCCAGAGCAGCCAGTCAGCATGGAGCAGCCAGAGCAGCCAGTCAGCATGGAGCAGCCAGAGCTGCCAGTCAGCATGGAGCAGCCAGTCAGCATGGAGCAGCCAGAGCTGCCAGTCAGCATGGAGCAGCCAGTCAGCATGGAGCAGACAGAGCTGCCAGTCGACCAGACTCTTCCAGATCGGCCAGTCGTCCAGACTCTTCCAGATCTGCCAGTCGTCCAGACTCTTCCAGATCTGCCAGTCGTCCAGACTCTTCCAGATCTGCCAGTCGACCAGACTCTTCCAGATCTGCCAGTCGACCAGACTCTTCCAGATCTGCCAGTCGACCAGACTCTTCCAGATCTGCCAGTCGTCCAGACTCTTCCAGATCTGCCAGTCGTCCAGACTCTCTCAGATCTGCCAGTCGTCCAGATTCTCACAGATCTGCCAGTCGACCAGATTCTCCCAGATCCGCCAGTCGACCAGATTCTCCCAGATCCGCCAGTCGACCAGATTCTCCCAGATCCGCCAGTCGACCAGATTCTCCCAGATCCGCCAGTCGACCAGATTCTCCCAGATCCGCCAGTCGACCAGATTCTCCCAGATCTGCTAGTCGACCAGGATCTGCTGAAACCGCCAGCCAGCCAGGTTCTGGTAGTTTCTACTACCTGCCTGGGCTTCCTCTCAGTGCTGAGCTTCTTCTCAGTGCTGAGCTTCCTCTCAGTGCTGAGCTACCTATCTGTCCCGAGTTACCTCTGTCCCGAGCTGTCCCTCTGTCCCATGTTATCATTGTGGTGGGTAACCTATTTAGGGACGTTTAGGAGGGGGATTAAAACTGTCATGGAGTGGGGTCCACGTCCAGCGCCAGAGCCGCCACCGCGGACAGATGCCCACCCAGACCCTCCCCTATAGGTTCAGGTTTTGCGGCCGGAGTCCGCACCTTAGGGGGGGGGTACTGTCACGCCCTGACCATAGTTTACTTTGTATTTTCTATGTTTTGATTGGTCAGGGTGTGATCTGAGTGGGTATTCTATGTTTCATGTCTTGTTTGTCTATTTCTATGTTCAGCCTGATATGGTTCTCAGTCAGAGGCAGGTGTTCGTCATTGTCTCTGATTGGGAACCATATTTAGGTAGCCTGGGTTTCACTGTGTGGGTGTGGGTGATTGTTCCTGTCTATGTGTTTTCACCAGATAGGCTGTTTAGGTTTAGTTACGTTCATTACGTTCTTTATTTTGTAGTATTTGTATTGATTCGTGTTTTACATTTGTTCATTAAAACATGGATCGCAATCTACACGCTGCATTTTGGTCCGATCCTTGTTCTACCTCTTCATCAGAAGAGGAGATAGAAGAAAGCCGTTACAACGTGTGCCTTTTTAAAAATGTATGTATTTCTGTCCTTGAGCTGTTCTTGTCTAATGATGTTCTGTATTATGTAATTCTGTATTATATTTCATGTTCTGTGTGGACCCCAGGAAGAATAGCTGCTGCTTTTGCAACAGCTAATGGGGATCCTCATCAAATACCAAAATACCAAATACCTGTTGTATTAAAATAGTACTTCAGTGCTATCAGTCCCTATTGTATTGTACTAGTACTTCAGTACTATCATGGTAATATGGTGTCGTGTCTTTGGCATCTTTATCAAATAACTCTCTGTAATTATTATTATGCAATTAAACTGATTAATCATGTAACTGTAGTTAATTAACTAGGAAGTCGGGGCACCAAGGAAAATATTCAGATTACAAAGTTATAATTTTCCTAATATAACTTTTCAGATATTTTCATATCTGATCAATAGTCTTCTGAATTAATGAATTATTTATTTTACCTCTTGTTAGTCTCATTGCAAACGTCATAAATTGTTGGTTATCCTCACTATGAGTCATCCATACATCCATTGTCTTAAATCATTTATTTATTAACTAACTAAACAATCACAATAGTGCACACACAAACCAACAAAGCAAATATGGTTACAAGAATGAAAGGGGAATGTGCCCTAGTGGGCTAAACCGGCTTGGCGGCTTGTTAGACAAAAGGGGAGTGGGGGGTCAGATGAGAAGTCACTACAGAGTGATAATTATAACAATTGAAATGCTAATCCTTTGCACATGAACGCTCACTCATTCGGGAACAATTGCAATCAATGTATATATTTACGCTCAGTGTATCGTCTTGATCGCTGTTGAAAAGTTTGTTTATTTTGTAGAATTGTTCGTCTCTCTCTCTCTGCCGTTGTAACGACGTTCGTCTGTAGGAGGAGAAGCGGACCAAAAAGCAGCGTGGTGGTTATTCATGTTCTTTAATGGAAAACTGAACGATACATGAAATAACTCAAATCTACAAAACAACAAACGGAACGTGAAAACCTATACAGCCTATCCTGTGACAACAAACACAGTGACAGGAACAGCTGGGGGAAAGCGGGGGAGAAAAGGTAACCTAATACGACCAGCAGAGGGAGACAGGGTGAAAGGAAAGGACAGAAAGACACAACATGACAATACATGACAGTACCCCCCCACTCACCGAGCGCCTCCTGGCGCACTCGAGGAGGAAACCTGGCGGCAACGGAGGAAATCCTCGATCAGCGCACGGTCCAGCACGTCCCGAGAGGGAACCCAACTCCTCTCCTCAGGACCGTACCCCTCCCAATCTACGAGGTACTGGTGACCACGGCCCCGAGGACGCATGTCCAAAATCCTGCGGACCCTGTAGATGGGTGCGCCCTCGACAAGGATGGGGGGGGGGGGGGGAGACGAGCGGGGGCGCGAAGAACGGGCTTGATACAGGAGACATGGAAGACCGGGTGGACGCGACGAAGGTATCGCGGAAGAAGAAGTCGAACTGCGACAGGATTAATGACCCGAGAAATACGGAACGGACCAATGAACCGCGGGGTCAACTTGCGAGAAGCCGTCTTAAGGGAAAGGTTCTGAGTGGAGAGCCAAACTCTCTGACCGCGACAATATCTAGGACTCTTAGTTCTACGCTTATTAGCAGCCCTCACAGTCTGCGTCCTATAACGGCAAAGTGCAGACCTGACCCTCTTCCAGGTGCGCTCGCAACGTTGGACAAAAGCCTGAGCGGAGGGGACGCTGGACTCGGCGAACTGAGATGAGAACAGCGGAGGCTGGTACCCGAGGCTACTCTGAAAAGGAGATAGCCCGGTCGCAGACGAAGGAAGCGAGTTGTGGGCGTATTCTGCCCAGGGGAGCTGTTCTGACCAAGACGCAGGGTTGCGAAAAGAAAGACTGCGTAAGATGCGACCAATAGTCTGATTGGCCCGTTCTGCTTGACCGTTAGACTGGGGGTGAAAGCCGGAAGAGAGACTGACGGAAGCCCCAATCAAACGGCAAAACTCCCTCCAAAATTGAGACGTGAATTGCGGACCTCTGTCCGAAACGACGTCTGACGGAAGGCCATGAATTCTGAAAACATTCTCGATGATGATTTGTGCCGTCTCTTTAGCAGAAGGAAGCTTAGCAAGGGGAATGAAATGAGCCGCCTTAGAGAACCTATCGACAACCGTAAGAATAACAGTCTTCCCCGCTGACGAAGGCAGTCCGGTGACAAAATCTAAGGCGATGTGAGACCACGGTCGAGAGGGAATGGGAAGCGGCCTGAGACGGCCGGCAGGAGGAGAGTTACCGGACTTAGTCTGCGCGCAGACCGAACAAGCAGCCACGAAACGACGCGTGTCATGCTCCCGGGTGGGCCACCAAAAACGCTGGCGAATGGAAGCAAGCGTACCCCGAACGCCAGGGTGGCCGGCTAACTTGGCAGAGTGAGCCCACTGAAGAACGGCCAGACGAGTAGGAACGGGAACGAAAAGAAGGTTCCTAGGACAAGCGCGCGGCGACGGAGTGTGAGTGAGCGCTTGCTTTACCTGCCTCTCAATTCCCCAGACAGTCAACCCGACAACACGCCCCTCAGGGAGAATCCCCTCGGGGTCAGTGGAGGCTACTGAAGAACTGAAGAGACGAGATAAAGCATCAGGCTTGGTGTTCTTAGAGCCCGGACGATAAGAAATCACGAACTCGAAACGAGCGAAAAACAGCGCCCAACGCGCCTGACGCGCATTAAGTCGTTTGGCAGAACGGATGTACTCAAGGTTCCTATGGTCAGTCCAAACGACAAAAGGAACGGTCGCCCCCTCCAACCACTGTCGCCATTCGCCTAGGGCTAACCGGATGGCGAGCAGTTCGCGGTTTCCCACATCATAGTTACGTTCCGACGGCGACAGGCGATGAGAAAAATACGCGCATGGGTGGACCTTGTCGTCAGAGAGGGAGCGCTGAGAAAGAATGGCTCCCACGCCCACCTCTGACGCGTCAACCTCGACAACGAACTGTCTAGAGACGTCAGGTGTAACAAGGATAGGAGCGGATGTAAAACGATTCTTGAGGAGATCAAAAGCTCCCTGGGCGGAAACGGACCACTTAAAGCACGTCTTGACAGAAGTAAGGGCTGTGAGAGGAGCTGCCACCTGACCGAAATTACGGATGAAACGACGATAGAAGTTCGCGAAGCCGAGAAAGCGCTGCAGCTCGATGCGTGACTTAGGGGCGGGCCAATCAATGACAGCTTGGACCTTAGCGGGATCCATCTTAATGCCTTCAGCGGAAATAACAGAACCGAGAAATGTGACGGAGGAGGCATGAAAAGTGCACTTCTCAGCCTTCACAAAAAGACAATTCTCTAAAAGGCGCTGGAGGACACGTCGAACGTGCTGAACATGAATCTGGAGTGACGGTGAAAAAATCAGGATATCGTCAAGGTAAACGAAAACAAAGATGTTCAGCATGTCTCTCAGGACATCATTGACTAATGCCTGAAAGACAGCTGGAGCGTTAGCGAGGCCGAAAGGAAGAACCCGGTATTCAAAGTGCCCTAACGGAGTGTTAAACGCCGTCTTCCACTCGTCCCCCTCCCTGATGCGCACGAGATGGTAAGCGTTACGAAGGTCCAACTTAGTGAAAAACCTGGCTCCCTGCAGGATCTCGAAGGCTGAAGACATAAGAGGAAGCGGATAACGATTCTTCACTGTTATGTCATTCAGCCCTCGATAATCTATGCAGGGGCGCAGAGACCCGTCCTTCTTCTTGACAAAAAAAAAACCCCGCTCCGGCGGGAGAGGAGGAGGGGACTATGGTACCGGCGTCAAGAGCTACAGACAAATAATCCTCGAGAGCCTTACGTTCGGGAGCCGACAGAGAGTATAGTCTACCCCGGGGGGGAGTGGTTCCCGGAAGGAGATCAATACTACAATCATACGACCGGTGTGGAGGAAGAGAGGTGGCCCTGGACCGACTGAACACCGTGCGCAGATCGTGATATTCCTCCGGCACCCCTGTCAAATCACCAGGCTCCTCCTGTGAAGAAGAGACAGAGGAAACAGGAGGGATAGCAGACATTAAACATTTCACATGACAAGAGACGTTCCAGGAGAGGATAGAATTACTAGACCAATTAATGGAAGGATTATGACAAACTAGCCAGGGATGGCCCAAAACAACAGGTGTAAAAGGTGAACGAAAAATTAAAAAAGAAATGGTTTCGCTATGATTACCAGAAACAGTGAGGGTTAAAGGTAGCGTCTCACGCTGAATCCTGGGGAGAGGACTACCATCCAGGGCGAACAAGGCCGTGGACTCCCTTAACTGTCTGAGAGGAATGTCATGTTCCCGAGCCCAGGTCTCGTCCATAAAACAGCCCTCCGCCCCAGAGTCTATTAAGGCACTGCAGGAAGCTGACGAACCGGTCCAGCGTAGATGGACCGACAAGGTAGTGCAGGATCTTGAAGGAGAGACAGGAGTAGTAGCGCTCACCAGTAGCCCTCCGCTTACTGATGAGCTCTGGCTTTTACTGGACATGAAGTGACAAAATGACCAGCAGAACCGCAATAGAGACAGAGGCGGTGGGTGATTCTGTAACGACGTTCGTCTGTAGGAGGAGAAGCGGACCAAAAAGCAGCGTGGTGGTTATTCATGTTCTTTAATGGAAAACTGAACGATACATGAAATAACTCAAATCTACAAAACAACAAACGGAACGTGAAAACCTATACAGCCTATCCTGTGACAACAAACACAGTGACAGGAACAGCTGGGGGAAAGCGGGGGAGAAAAGGTAACCTAATACGACCAGCAGAGGGAGACAGGGTGAAAGGAAAGGACAGAAAGACACAACATGACAATACATGACAGCCGTGGTCAGAATGGATACTTCAGAGTAACATTCAGCAATGTTGTTATAGGATAGATGTTTCGGCAGTTGTCGGTCTTCCCGTTCAATGATACCGAATTCCTAGCTGCGGACTAATAATTAATATCAAAGACTTGTTCTTACTCTGTCGGTATCGATAGTCTAAGAGTTTAACCACGTGGGATGGTTAAAAGATTCAGCAGTCTGGTCTCAAACCTTGGCCCTCTTGTTATCGAGGTAAACTGGTCTGCAACCTTTGTCCTCTCGTAATGGAGAGAAACATGATCTGTTGAGAAATTCTCAAGGTGGGGTTTTATTCGGAATTGCAGAAAAGGGCCTGTCCCAGGATGCCCGACCCTAACTGGGCTCATGGGCGGTCCTCTGATTTAGTTGAACTCAAAAGGGAATTAGAGTTTCCTTCATTAAAAAGTCCAAAATCACATTACACAATTTTACAAACAGTATCATCCTCACTCATTCATCTTATACAACAATTAGATGTAAAACCTCATATCTAAGGCTATTATATAAACAGCGTTATGGTAATGTGGCCGCACCATCTCCCATGAGCCCCACAAAATTGCACCAAACGGAACAGTTTGTAGCTGGATTCTTCACTGATCTTTTATACCTTCTCCGGAACATAAATGTTGTTCTGTGAGGTGGAACAAATTCACTGTGAAGTCTGACTTAGGGAGATTTTTGTACAGCACTGTCTCACTGTGTGAACACTGTGTGAACACTGGATCACTGTGTAAACTCTGATAGTAGTAATCTCCTGCATCTTCAGCCTGGGCTCCACTGATAGTCAGAGTGAAGTTCCACTGCCAATGAATCTAGATGGAGTCCCAGATTGTGTTTTAGCATAGTAAATAAGGAGTTTATAAGTTCCTCCAGGTTTCTGTTGATACCAGGTAAGACGGGCATCAGAGTAACCTACTTGATTGTCCCGCCCTGACCTTAGATATCTCTGTTTTCTATATATTTTGGTTAGGTCAGGGTGTGACTAGGGTGGTTACTTTGTATGTCTAGAGTTTTTTGTATGTCTAGGGTTTTTGTATGTCTAGGGGTTTTGTATGTCTATGTTGGTCTGATATGGTTCCCAATCAGAGACAGCTGTTTATCGTTGTCTCTGATTGGGGATCATATTTAGGCTGGCCTTTACCCCACTTTCTGGTGTGGGATCGTATCTACAGTTAGGTGCCTGTGTGCCCACTAGTAGCGGCACGTTTCGTTCGTTCGTTCGTTCGTTCGGTTGTTTGTTTGTTTGTTGTTTTGGTGAGTTTCAGTTCATTAAAAATATGTGGAACTCTATTCACGCTGCGCCTTGGTCTTCTTCATACGATGAACGTGACATTGATACACATTTCTGCTGGTTTTACAGTTCAGAGAGACTGTCTGTCCTTGGAAAACAGTTTTTGCTGCAGGAGTCTGAGTCAAAGTGAACTGTCCTCTCGATTCTGAAACATAGAAAAACATTTTTTATATGAAATTAATATTACATATTGTAATCAATTGTTCTGAATAAAATATTAACATTAAAATACTTTTGTGTAGATGTAATCATTTTCAAACAATAAACTCTGAAAATGGCAACCTTGAAAGCAAAAAGCAAACTTCCAGATGAAGATGGTGATAAAAGTCATGGTTGTATTGGGTTCTGTTCTCAGTCATGAAGTGTTAAACTCACAGGGCTGTAAACACTCATAGAGCCGTAGGACAGATGCATTTTGCAAATGAATATTTGCTCCCATCATTGGAATGCATTTTATCCTGCATGTGCTATCTTTAATAACTCAGATCACTAATGTCTGGCAAATTGTATGGCTCACTGTCGTATGTGTATTCTGATGATGATCAGATATAATGAACTGTCTGTTCACTCATGCTTGGTCTCTGATGTAAGTTCCTCTAATCAGTTAGTGAACACTTCTCTAAACTAAAGCTGGTAGGATTCCTCTGGTTGTGTTGTCTGTCCTCTGTGACTTTACCACCACTGTTACATCTGAGATCAACATGTTTAATAAAGGAATATACAACATGGATCACTATCACTACTGCTGCTGCTGTTGTCTTTCATATGGACAATATGGAGGAATACTAGCAACACTGATCTGATGCTGGACTGTACCTCCAGACTAGGTGAACACCTGATACACAGAACGAAAAAAGGTATATACAAGGGATACACATATCTAATCTAATTGGGCTTTTTAAATGATGAGTGATTAGCCTATACTTTAGATTGGCTGTATGAATAAACATACTGCACCCAGTAGGAAATGTACAATAAACAGTAGGTTTCTGCTCATTGTTAATTAAGGAAATCAAAAAATACAAAACACTGAGTAGGTGAAATCATCTTTGACAAGTATCCATAACATAGTAGAGTTAATGATTTGAACCACAGTGTAAGGGTTTTCCTCCTCTTCGTCTGAAAAGGAGGTGTAGCAAGGATCGGACCAAGATGCGGCGTGGTAAGTGTCCATGGTTGTTTATTTAAAAACATAAACTGAACACTCAATGAATACAAAACAATAAACGTGAACAAAACCGAAACAGTACAGTGTGGCGAACAGACACGGAAACAATCACCCACAAAACAACAGTGAAACCCAGGCTACCTAAGTATGATTCTCAATCAGAGACAACTAACGACACCTGCCTCTGATTGAGAACCATACTAGGCCGAACACAGAAAACCAACCTAGAAACACAAAACATAGAATGCCCACCAAACTCACGTCTTGACCAACGAAAACAAACAAATAACACAAGAACTAGGGTCAGAACGTGACACACAGTCTAAAGAACTTCAGCTTGACCAATGGTCAGGAGGTTTTTTTACCAGCAGTGATAGGGATTGTATCACCGTGGGACACTTTTGGTAGAGGCACCAGACTTGATGTTGGAAGTAAGTAACAAGATCTCTTGATTTTTCTTTCGAATAAAGAAATATGTATTTAACTTTCTTAAACGCTGTCTCTATAAAAATACTGTTATTTTAGATACTTTACTTTCTAAAAATGTTTTTTTTTCTATTGCCGCTGACTGATCCTGCTTTCAAACAACATTTTATTAAATCAAGGTCACCAAGACAAAGACCCTCATACAATTTAGACATACAAATAAACCTACAATTTAAGGTTTATTTGTATGTGTGACTTGTATGATTGCAAACTTTATAACCCTTGAAGTGTGGTTTACTGTAGTCATTGTTGCATTGTGAAAGAATCTCAGTTATGTTTGTGTTCAACCTCTTCGATTCTGCAAATACTGTAGATTTTCAGAGTGTTCTGATCAGACACATTCCTAAAATACCTGTATGACATACTAGTAACGCTAAAGTTAACCACTTAGTAGATGTTATGTTTTGTGTTTTCTTTACAACCTTTCACCAATCTAACTTGTCCATTCATATTTAGAGTGCATTTCTAAATACATTTATTTTGATGTGTACTGCTTTCATAAATCTTTTAGCCATAGTTGATGAAGTTGACATGTTCTTTGTTCCAGGTAACAGTGTCCCCACCCTCACCATCCTCCCCCCTCTAGTGAGGAGCTGTCCAGTACAACAACAGCCACACTGATGTGTCTGGCCAACAAGGGCTTCCCCTCAGACTGGGGGGAGGATTTCCTAGCCACCGTTCTAGGGAGTTTTTCCTAGCCACCATGCTTCTACACCTGCATTGCTTTCTGTTAGGGGTTTTAGGCTGGGTTTCTGTACAGCACTTTGAGATATCAGCTGATGTACGAAGGGCTATATAAATACATTTGATTTGATTTGAACCGTGAGCTGAAAAGTGGATGGGACAAGCAAGGAGCAGGAGGCCAGTCCCGGGGTCCTGGAGAAGGATGGTCTGTACAGCTGCAGCAGCACCCTGACTCTCACTGCCCAGGAGTGGACCAAGACAGTGTCAGTGATCTGTGAGGCCCAACAGGGCTCCCAGCCTACAGTCACCAAGACCCTGAAGATTGCTGACTGTTCTGGATAGGAGCCCTCAGTCACACACTCCTGTGGAGAAAGGATGCTCGTTCCTCTGCTTTGACTCTGTTCTGAGATCAGATGTTTTCTGTCTTATTGATCACTGGCATGTAGACTGACAGAGGGCTTTGCTTGAGTCAATGTGTCAATCATCTCTGTAGACTTAGTTTGTATCAGTGTTAGATTTGATGTATTCTTCTTTATTACTACTAGATATTGTAGGGATGTTTGCTTTGATGCTTTGATGAATAAGTGAAAAAAAGATTTGCCTTTGGAGCAAATATTTGTGTTGTCTATTTTAGTAATTAGACTGCAGTCTTGAATGTTGAATGATATATAAATATATTAATAAAGCCTGGTTCACAGTTTCATTGCAGACTATCAGACCTAAACCTCATTGCTTAGTTATTTATGTTCTCACTTTAAAACCATATTGTCCTCAACCAGTAGTCCATACTAACACAAGATACTACAATGTTAACAGATTAACAGGAGAGGTCTAGATACTACAATGTTAACAGATTAACAGGAGAGGTCTAGATGCTACAATGTTAACAGATTAACAGGAGAGGTCTAGATACTACAATGTTAACAGATTAACAGGAGAGGTCTAGATACTACAATGTTAACAGATTAACAGGAGAGGTCTAGATACTACAATGTTAACAGATTAACAGGAGAGGTCTATTCATGTTTTTGGAATGTTTTCGACCTGCTTGATTTATAGATTTATAAAGACAGTAATTTGATGCACACAATAATACAAGTATCACAGCTTCAACATAGTCATTGAGTCTTCTCTACTTCCAACCCCTTGAGGACAGAGTGAACATCTGGTGACTGTGCTGCTCTATTCTGGGACAAGCAGAACCACTCAGCCCTGTCCATGCCATTGCAGTTGAGCAGTTTCATTGCCTGAAATACCTTGGACTGAGTGAGATGTGAGGTAATGGACTGGTTTTAACCTCGATGGAGGATTAATAACAGATCAAATTGATATGAATGTAGATATATCTTATGCCTGAACCCAGCATCATGTCTCATTCACAGATCTAACAGTCAGTAACCTGCTCATCAAAATAGTTAATATAATGCTAGATGATCACATCAATATTTGGTTGTGAGGTGTATATAGGGATTTAATGTAATGGGGCTGATGCTGATGTAACATCACCTCACTTGAATATGGACTGGTATTGTATATGATTCATAGCATCAAAAAAAAGTTTATAGGTGCACTTTCAGGCTGTGGCAAATATAATGAGTCACAACCATGACATTATGATGATGCTGATGATGGTGATGATGATGACGATGATGGAGAACATGTGTTTTGAATGATGCTTTCTAACCATATTCAAAGTTTACCTCCTCTACTGATCAATCTTCCATGTCACTGTCTCTTCCCCCTCAGCACCTGCAGTAGGTCCCAGCTGTATCAGTACAGTCACTGTGCAGTCTGACTGAGGGAGGTTTTTGAATGGCTCTGTATCACTGTGTGAACACCCAGACACTGTTGGGGTAGTGTAAACTCTGACAGTAGTAATCTCCTGCATCTTCAGCCTGGACTCCACTGATGGTCAGAGTGAAGTCACTCCCAGATCCACTGCCACTGAATCTAGATGGAGTCCCAGACTGAAGGGTTTTAGCATAGTAAATAGGGAGTTTAGGAGCTCCTCTGGGTTTCTGGTGGTACCAGGCTAGGATGGGATTGGAGCCTCCTGCACCATTCACATTACTGCTGGTTTTGCAGTTCAGAGAGACTGTCTGTCCTGGGAGAACATTTTCCACTGCAGGAGTCTGAGTCACAGTGACACGTCCTCTGGATTCTGGAAAATAGAATAGAAACATTTCTATGAATGAAATATTACATATATTAATGAACAGTTCTTAATAGAAATAGTATTAATGATCGCATTTCTGTTGTGTAGATGTAATCATTTTTCAACAACAAAATTCAGAAAACGTTAAGCAGATGTCCAGATGAAGATGGTGATACAAGTCATTGTTGATGTGGGTTCTGTTGTCATGAAGGACAGATCTCAGTCATGAAGTGTTAAACTCACAGGGCTGTAAACACTCCCAGAGCGCTGAGCATGTGCTGCAAATGCAAAGTGTCCTCTCTGCAAATATGCCTCCTGGAGTATGCCTCATTTGGTAATATATGGGATATACATTGAGTGTACAAGACATTAGGAATGCCTTCCTAATATTGAGTTCCACCCCCTTTTGCCCTCAGAACAGCCTCAACATGTCGGGTCATGTACTCCATAAGGTGTCAAAAGCGTTCCTTCCACAGGGAAACCATTCTTGATATTCACGGGAAAGTGTTGAATGTGAAAAACCCAGCATCATTGCAGTTCTTAACACACAAACCGGTGCGCCTGGCACCTACTATCATACCCCATTAAAAGGTACTTCAATATTTTGTCTTGCCCATTCACTCTCTGAATGGCACACATATACAATTCATGTCTTAATTGTCTTAATTGTCTCAAGGCTTAATAATCCTTCTATAACCTATGTCCCCCCCTTCATCTACCCCGATTTAAGTGGATTTAACAAGTGACATCAATACTGGATCATAGCATTCACCTGGATTGACCTGGTCAGTCTGTCATGGAAGGTTCCTAATGTTTTGTCCACTCAGTGTATATCATCCACTGAGTGACTGTTTTCAGTTTAAGATGTTGGTTGGTCAAATAATAAAGGGAACAAACCTATGATACTCTCTAGACTGTAGTCCTCAACACTATCACTGGTCTAGTCCTCAACACTATCACTGGTCTAGTCCACAACACTATCACTGGTGTAGTCCTCAACACCATCACTGGTCTATTCCTCAACACCATCACTGGTGTAGTCCTCAACACCATCACTGGTCTATTCCTCAACACCATCACTGGTCTAGTCCTCAACACTATCACTGGTCTAGTCCTCAACACTATCACTGGTCTAGTCCTCAACACTATCACTGGTCTAGTCCACAACACTATCACTGGTGTAGTCCTCAACACCATCACTGGTCTATTCCTCAACACCATCACTGGTCTAGTCCTCAACACCATCACTGGTCTAGTCCACAACACTATCACTGGTGTAGTCCTCAACACCATCACTGGTCTATTCCTCAACACCATCACTGGTCTAGTCCTCAACACCATCACTGGTCTAGTCCTCAACACTATCACTGGTCTAGTCCTCAACACTATCACTGGTCTATTCCTCAACACCATCACTGGTCTAGTCCTCAACACTATCACTGGTGTAGTCCTCTATCACTGGTGTAGTCCTCAACACTATCACTGGTGTAGTCCTCAACACTATCACTGGTGTAGTCCTCAACACTATCACTGGTCTAGTCCTCAACACCATCACTTGTCTAGTCCTCAACACTATCACTGGTGTAGTCCTCAACACTATCACTGGTGTAGTCCTCAACACTATCACTGGTCTAGTCCTCAACACTATCACTGTGTCTAGTCCTCAACACTATCACTGTGTCTAGTCCGCAACATTATTACTGGTCTAGTCCTGAACACTATCACTGTATCTAGTCCTGAACACTATCACTGTGTCTAGTCCTCAACATTATCACTGGTCTAGTCCTCAACGCTATCACTGGTACAGTCCCTAACACTATCACTGGTCTAGTCCCTAACACTATCACTGGTCTAGTCCTCAACACTATCACTGGTCAAGTCCTCCCCCTCAGCACCTGCAGCTAAGACTGTCTGAGAGTGGTCTGAGTGGGGAGGCGAAAACTGAAAACTATCTGCTATTGGCAGAGAGATTTGGAACTCTCTTTGTTACTGGTGTATTAACCCATTTGCCACATGGTAACGTCCCCATGGAAAGCCGAAACTCCCTCCAATGCAAACCTGCTAATTAGAAGTACTGTATGTACAGTACATCACATTTTCAACCAGGAACTATCAGGAAATAACACTGATCCATTTTTTTCACACTTTTACAATGTTAGTTTAATCAGCTGTTTTTCAATATGATATAAAACACAGGAAAAAACAGAATTTTGACTGCACAGGGCCTTAAATGGATTACTGCTGGTTTTACAGCAGTGGAGAATAACTACAGTATACGACCTGAAAGGACAGCTTTCCCTGCAGGAGTCTGAGTCACAGTGATCTGCCCTCTGGATACTGAGAAAAGAATAACACATTGTCAAGATCAGATTCCATTTAAGTTCAGTTTTCTGAAATATCATATGCTTTAGAATTTAACAGCAACTTTACCTTGAACTCAAACGGCAAGCATCAAGATGAAGGAATCTACTCAATCTGTATCGCGGGAGTTCAGCATTACAGCGTGATTGACTTTTAAAAGCACTGTTCTTGCATTAGCGGAGACTGCTTTCACCGTAAAAGCTGCATGTGGGGCTGCAGGTAGCCTAGTGGTTAATAGGTTGCTGGTTCAAGTCCCTGACTTGACTTGGTGAAAAATCTGTCAATGTGCCCTTGAGCAAGGCACTTCACTCTAATTGCTCCTGTAAGTCCCTCTGGATAAGAGCCTCTGCTAAGTGAAGGAAATGTAATATGTTGGATCAATTGAAAATTATCTTCACATTTCTATCGTGTAATCTGTAGTGCTTCAGCGATACAAATTGAACAGAGCCTGAAAATGATGATAAAAGTCATGGTTGTTGTGGGTTCTGTTGTCATGACGGACAGCTCTCAGTCATGACGTGTTAAACCCAAATGTTTATACACTCTAGCGGGCATATGCATATTCATGTTTTAAATCTATTTCAGTTTCCAAGTAGGCTCCTATCATTAAAAACTGTATTTTATCCTGCACATGTTAGCTTTTATAACAACAAACATCATGCGTTTTACTCTAATATATTGTATATGACAACTTTTCTATTCCATCCGTATCGCTGAAGTTCACAGCTAAAGCCCGATTAAAATGTAAAGGCTTCAGCAATACAGATTGAATACAGCCCGAACTGTCAGTTCACTCATGCTTGGACTCTTACATAAGTTCCTCAAATCAGTTTGTGAACCCTTCTCAAAACTAAAGCTGATCAGATTCCTCTGGTAGTGGTGTCTCTTCTCTGTGACTTTACAACCGGAGATATATCTGAGATAAACAGGGAATATACACAACATGAATCAATATTACTGCTGTTACTTTTTCTCCTGGACAAAATGGAGGAACACAAATGCTGGATTTAATGTTGAACACTGACTGTTCTGTTCCTAAGAGGAAATCTGATACACAGAAGAAAGACTAATGACAAATATCTAGATTTGAGATACAATTTATATTTTTTATGAATTGTATAAACAGCCCATGTGAAGTGTTTATTTTACCTCGAAAGATGTTAAATGGTATTTGTGTTTAGTGTGATTCTTTCTGTATGAGGGATTTTCACTGTTACAGCTGAAGCATCACAGCACAGAGAGGTTTTTGTACCAGCAGTAATAGGGGTTGTATCACTGTGGTGGACTTTTGGTAGCGGCACCAGACTAGATGTTGGAAGTAAGTAAACACCACAATTAACCACTTTTTTCACTTTTTGATATCACTGTAATTTCTCTGTCAACTGTATGACTTTATGTTGAGCAATTTTTTGGTTTGTTTTACACCTTTATATTTTATAATAATATTGTAGTGTTTTTCATTTAATCCAAAAACTATTTCAAATTTAGAATATAACATTATATTTGACCAGTATTCATATGAGTTCATGAATTAAACCACAGTCTGAAATATGTAAGCATTCAGCTTTCCCAATGAGTGTTAGGTTTCTGTATGAGCAGTAATAGGGGTTGTATCACTGTGGCACACTTTTGGTAGCGGCACCAGACTAGATGTTGGAAGTAAGTTTCTTGATGTTTGTCTGATTCCATTGTTTTTCTTAAACTCTTTATTCTCTATTAAAACATTTCGATTTGAGATATTTTACTTTCCAAAAATATTGTTATATATTGATTTTGACTGAGTCTTCTTTCAACAGCTGATTTAATCAAAATGTTCAATTGTAGGCATTTATTATTTTATTTGTATGATTGCAGACTATATAACTTTTATTCTGTTTCGATAACTATAATATTTGTTTTTGTAGTCATCAGCACATTGTGATTGATTGGTAATGTGAACATAAAAGGTCTCTGTTATGTTCATATCCAACCTCTTTGATTCTGCAAAATACTACAAATATGAGTATTCTGATCAGATACGTTCCTAAAAAAATATCTGTATGACAAAGTAATGCTAAAGTTAAACACGTCATACTTGTATACTTTATACTTGTAATCTACTTTATATCTTTTAACTGTTTGTGTTTTCTTCACGTCATTTAGCAATCTAACTTCCATATTAAGTCATTTCCAAAGTACTGTGTTTTGATATAGATGATGTGCTGTGTTTCTTTCAGGTAACAGTTCCCCCACCCTCACCGTCCTGCCCCCCTCTAGTGAGGAGCTGTCCAGTACAACAACAGCCACACTGATGTGTCTGGCCAACAAGGGCTTCCCCTCAGACTGGACCATAAGATGGAAAGTGGATGGCAACAGCAAGAATCAGGAGGCCAGTTCTAGGGTCCAGGAAAAGGACGGTCTGTATAGCTGGAGCAGCACCCTGACCCTCACTTACCAGGAGTGGACCAAGGCAGGAGAGGTGACCTGTGAAGCCCAGCAGATATCCCAGACTCCGGTCACCAAGACCCTGAAGAGGGCTGACTGTTCTGGGTAGAACCCCTCAGTCACACACCCCTGTGGAGAGAGGATGTTGGTTCCTCGGCTTTGACTTTCTTTGTTCTAAGATCAGTTGTTCTCTGATTTAGTGATCACTCTCGTGTAGACTAACAGGGGGCTTGGCTTGAGTTTCTGTGTCAATCCATTCTGTAGAATGAGATTTTGTTCGTTTTAGATTTGATGTGATCTGCGTTTATTCACTATCATGTTTGCTTTGATGCTTTGATCATGTAATAATGGATTAAAATAAAGTTTTCTTTTTGGAATGCATATTTGTGTTGTTTCTATTAATGAACATGATAATATCTATATTTGTAATATTGTGGAAAATAAATGTAATCAGCTAGGCTGGTTAATGGTGTATTTGAAAACTGTCAGGCCTAAACCTTATCCTTGCGTAACATCATCATTGACCAGTAATTAATATCATCACAATATAATATGTTATGGTCTGTGCTTTGAAGCTAAAAACACTACTTCAAGATATAGAGTAGAGTAGAGAGAGTCTTCTCTACCTCCAACACCCTGTGAACAGAGTGAACATCTGGTGACAGTGCTGCTCTATTCTGGGACAAGCAGAACCACTGAGCCCTGTCTATGTAAATCTGTTTCACTCCCACTGCTACCAGTCTAGTTTCAGTTTCACTGCCTGAACTGGGCCAGATGTGAGTGGGTGGACTAGTTTTACATTCTTACAATGAATAAACTACCATGTAATAGATTACATATAAAATGGGTATTACTAAAGACAGACATTGACAGTTACTGACATCAAATTCTAATTCAGAATTGGTTACGGATGTCTGTGCATTGTCTGAGCTCAACATCTTTTTCCTGAAAGCAGAGGGAAAGTGTTAAACTCACAGGGCTATAAACCCTCCGAGAGCACTGAAGCATGTGCTGCCAATGCAAAGGGTTCTCTCTATGCAAACAGACTTTCATGGTCCCCCAGGGAAATTGTAGTTGAATAGAGCTGTGTGAGCAGCAGAACTTTGAAAGTGTTGAGAGCTGATTGTCCAGCCAATCATGGCCTTGATTGATAAACATGCCTCTGCTGGAATCAATTAAAGACTGGGAAGGTGCTGGAAGATTTAATCAGGTTGTAGCAGGAACAAGGTGTTGTTTTAAGGGTTTACAATCATCTTCTCAACATACATGGTTGAATTGTTAATCAAAACCTAGGAGAACCAAGGCACTCTTAATATAGTTAAAATGCCTTTATTATGATAGCATGTTCAATAAAACAAAATATTTTAAACTCTGATGTGTTTCGACATGGCCGTCAGGACATGGTGGTTGAATAGTCCTCAACACTATTCAACCACCCCCGAGACTGGGTTTTTTTAATTCTGAAATGATGTG